>NC_085138.1:206426076-206647010 GCF_035046485.1 Aedes albopictus
TATTACCGCTTTCATCTTAAAATTTGGTCGACCCAACTTCCAGCGACACTGCCGTAAGTTTATATTCATTTTTTAGAAAATTTGGCAACTTTGGGTTAAGTTTACATACAAAATTTTTTGAAAAAAAAATCTTTTAAATCATGTTCAAAGTTTCTTTGACTTATTATCTTTTGAATGAAACCTAGGGTTTTGAAATCGGACGCAAATTGGCGGAGATATGGGCCTAAAAAAATGACATGTTTTTGAGGGGGTGACCCCAAACTTTTGAACGGGAGTGTATGTAGGGTAAGAAATCAAACTTTGAACTAGTCAAATTGTAATCTTAATTTGAACCATTTCAAAATTCATTAAAACGACGTACTTTTCAGGCAAATATTGTCCCGAAAAGGATGGTCAACAGCTTTCCGTAATATAACCTGATAACATAGACTTTAAAAGCATTGAAAATGCGTTTTTGTCATGGAAAACAGGCAATTGAAAAATCACTGAGATTTCACCCATTTCCCCCCGGAGAAAGCACATTTTCGGTGCACTCGTACAGCTCATGCATTGTATCACACGCAATAAGTGAACACGTCAAATGAAAGCTTATTTATCGTAGAATCGACCAACCGAATAATATTCCGCATTATTTGTCATAAAATTATCGAATTTAAGTAATTCTTACTTGGAGAATCTTATCTTGAATTGAACCATTTGAAATCTAGATTTGAACTAGTGAATGGGGGCGAGCTTCCAGTGTTGGCCTGCAGACTGCGCTAGTGGTTGCTTTGTTTACTCTTGAGCGATGGAAAATTCCAAATTTAATTTTCGAATTCCTGAAGGATTCCGAACATTCTGAGCTGAAATTCCATTGGCTAATGAAAAAGAGTTATGAGAATTAGCAGATCCATGTGATTTTTAGTTGTTTAGCATGAAATTGGCTGTTGCGGGAATTGCTCGAGCTGCTGCCGCCACTAGTTCAAATCTAGATTAAAATTGGTTCAAATTATGATTACGATGGTTCAAATTAAGATTAAAATCACTATTGACAAATAATTGAATTTCTCAATGAAATTTGGTGCAAATGTTAACTTTTTGTCACTTTACGGAAAGCTTATACCCGTGGCTTTCATATACGTGAGACCTTACCGTAGTAAATTATTTCCATGTGGACGAAAAAATCGATCAAAAGTGCCGCTGCTTCAGAAAGCCGCAATTTGGTTCAATTCATGATTACCTACCCTATAGTGCAAGAAATTATTTCATGAATCCAGAAGTATGCCCAGGAGTTCTTCCAGGGTTTGCTCCAAATCATCCTTCAACAATTCATTAGGTGCTTTGTCGGCAATTTCTGCACGAATTCCCTATGAATTGTTTTCAAGAATTTCAGAAACTTCTTCATGATTTAGTTCAGGAATTCATCAAGGATGTTCTTTAAAAAATGCCTTCAGTGATTTTATCAGAAATTAAACCAGATTTTTTTTTCCTTATTTTTTTCCTAAAATCGTCTTATATATAAAAAATGCAGTGGTACCGCGCATAACTTGCGAACGGAACGTCCGATTTTGGTCATATTTGTTTTCACCCAAGGAAGGTTTATAAGGCAAAACATTGATAAATTGAGATTTTTTGACAATCGATTTTCCATACATTTCGAGGGCTTGGACTTCGAACGTACAAATAAACGCTGTATGCAAAACAACGTTTGCCGGGTACAGCTAGTTTCTCATAAAATTCTTCTAGAAATTCCTTCAAAGCGATCTCAGGAGTTTTTTTTTTCTCTCACCCTGTTGGGGAAATTAAACCATTGCGTCCAATTAACTGTACTTTTGTTGTGAATCTCAAGAGCTCCCTCAAGGACTTTTCCAGGAGCTCCTCCAACGATTGTTTCTGAAGTTGTTTCAATGAAATTCATCATCAAATTTTTAAACATTTCCAAAGAAATTCTTTCAACCCATTCAACATTTCCATAGAAATTCTCTAACCCTCCAAGAATAACTCCTGCATGTTTTATGTAACTTCATAAAATACTTCTGTAAATAACTGTGGAGCAATATCTTAAAGAATTCCCGAAGAAATCTCCAAAGGAATCCCAGGAAATATTTCTGAAAGAACCGCAGGGGGCATTCCAACAGAATCCTTCTAGGTATTTCTTTGGTAACGATATTTTCCAAGGGATTCCTTGGAAGAAAATCATGGAAAAATGTTTGAGGTAATCTCTTACTGACATTCATGAAAAATCCTTAAACTACTGAAGGAGTCTTAAGTGATACTTCAGATGGAGTTCATTAGTTTTTGATGGAATCCAAGGAGGAATTTCAAAAAGAGTCCTTGCAGAAAATTTTGAATAAACTGTTTATCTAATTCCTTAAGATTATGTGAAAGAGTCCCAAGGAATTTACTGAAATAATTCTAGAAAGAGTTGCTGAAGAAATTTCTGGAAACTCTCCCTCAGAAACCCTAGGTGGAATTCCTTCAAGAATTTATTAAAACATATTTAGAAAAAAAACAAGACAAATCTTTTAACAAAACTCATTGGGGATGTTCGGAAAGAATTCGCGAATGAATTCATGAACATATAAAAGAATCTCTGAAAGAATCTCTGAAGAAATACTCTAACATATGTAAAGGTTCCTAGAAATTTCCAAAAGAATATATGTAAAACTTTCTAGGAATTGTTACTGAAGATATTTCTAAATTTCCTAAAGAATCCGAAGAAAAATTCTTAATAGAATTTTAGGTGGAATTACTGGTGAAATACATGAAGGAATACCCGGAGGAACTCATGAACTATATGATTTTTTTTCAGAAATCACTGAAAGAAAGTCTACTGGAATTACAAAACAAAATCATGGAAGAACTTGTGAAGAATGTCCTGAAGACATTCCATGCAGAAATTTATAGAAGAAGCCCTAAAAGAATTTTCGGAGTATCCGATAGAAAAATTCCTGAAAGAACCCTGGGATAACTGTGTAAATATAATTCCTGGAGTTATTTCTGAAGGACGAACGCCCATAAGTTACGCCACGCTTTGAGGAGTGAGGGGTTTCGAAGAGTGTAATAATTTCAGAAGAGTCCTATTCAAAAACTGTATAGAAAGGGAGGGGGCGGTGGTGAGTTGGTTGTGAAAATGGACGTTTTTGCGTGTCCTAATTTATGGAATTTCTTATATATCAATGGAGCCATTTCAGGAGGTTCTTCATAGAAATTATTTGGAAAATTTATGGGGGAACTAAAAACATCTTGAAAAATATTTCTGAAGAAACATTCGATTTTTTTTTTCTGAAGAATCCTTGGAGAAATTTCTGAAAGAATACTGAACTTTTTATTCTCTAAAATATATCGCTGTTGGTATATCAGTAATCCATGGATGGTTTTCTGAAAGAATCTCCGGAGAAATTTCTGAAATAATCCATGGAGGAGTTTCTTAATAATGGAGTTTTTTTAGAAGAATTCATGGTAAATTTTCTGGAGTGTCCTCTATAAGAATTTCTGAAGATTGCATGGAATATATGCCTTCAGGAATGTCATTCAGAAATTGCCATGAAAATCTTCTAAGAGATAAACAAAGAATATGTTGGAGGATGTACAGGATGTATTTGTGAACCTAATTAGATCACCGCCAAGAATATTGTTTATAATTCGTTATGGTTTAGAAAAGAGACTCGTTTAGTACTTAAAAAGCATAAGTGAGGATCTTCAAAGCTGTAAGAAATCACTAAAGTAAATCACATAAAAATGTTACAAAACATATATAAGTAGAACTTCAGAAAAATACACCTAATAGCAGAAGAAAAAATAATAGAAACTGTTTAAAAAGTCAGGTTTAAGGCGAAACTGGATCCATTTCCTCAGTTTTTGGGTTTTGATTTTTTTATAAAATAACAAAGCAATATTTTCAAAATCGGTTTTCGTGGACATGTAGAGTATAGATCAGGGTATCTCCTGATTTTTTTTCGTGGTGGAAAATGTTTTTCGTGTTTGCGGAAACCATTTTTGAACAAAATTTCACAAAAAAATGGTTTCTGCAAAAATGGAAAAAAAAATTCCACCTCAAAAAAATTCAGAAGATACCTTGATCTATACTCTACAAGTGTACGAAAACCGATTTTGAAAGTATTGCTTCGTTATTAAATAAAAAACCGAAAACTAAAAAAAAATGAGGAAATGCTTCCAGTTTCACCTTAAATAGGTGGTTCGTAAAGAGTTGGCGAGAAAAAAATATTTGTCCTCTTCTCATCGGCGTGGGAAATTTTGTTCGACGTGGAAAAATCGTTGGCGAATGTTTTAAAATAATAAAAAACTATGAGAGAAACTCCCCCAGAATCTTTGAAGAGACCCCTCCAGAGTTCTGAAAGGAGTTCCTTTAGAATTATGAGAGATTTTTTAAGAATGTTGAAAAAGATCACTTTAGAATCCTGAGCAACATTACCTAGAAAAGAAAGCATGACTCTTCCGGTATCTTGGTAGGAATTCTCTATGAATTACATTGAGGATTTTCCTAGAATCCTGAGAGAGATTACTCCATACCTATGAGACGGATTGTCTCAGAGTCCCGAGAGGAATTCTCCCAGAATCCTGTGATAGATTGTCTCAGAATTCTAAGAGAAGTTCTCCATTGGGATTCTCCAAAAATGTTCCAGAATCCTAAGAAGGGTTATCCCAGAATCCTAAGATGAATTCTCCCAGAATCCCAAGAGGAATTCCAAGCGCGGTTCTTCTATATTATTGAGATAAACTGATGTAGAATACTGAGAGAGATTCTCACAAAAAAATATTTTCGGAATTCTGAGATGAATTCCCCAAGAAACTTAAAAGAGTTGACCTAGAATCCTGAAAAGCGTAGCTTTTTCCCCAAGAATCCTGAGAAGAATTCCTCCAGAATCCGTTGAGTATTCTCACAAAATTCCCCTAAAATCCTGGGTGGAAACTTTTTGAATGCTGAGAATAACTCTGCCGGAATCCCGAACGGTATTCCGCAGAATTCTACGAGTGATTTCCTCAGAACCATGAGCAAGATCATAAGAGGGGTTCTTCCAGATTCTTGAGAGAAATATATCAATTAACCTAAGCGGGTTATTTTCTGAAAATCTGATAAGGATTCTCCTTGGAAGGGATTACGAAAACTTCTAGAATGGACTTCTTCAGCATCCTGAGAATGATCACCTGGAATTCTAAGAGGTATTCCCACATAAAACAGAAAAATTACCGCAGATTCCTGAAAGACATTCCCCCAGAATCTTTGAATCCCCTGACTCTTTAAAGGGGTTGTCCCCTAGAATACTTTAAATAATTACACCATAACCTCAAGAAAATTTTCCCATAATCTTGTCAGGGATTTTCCCTGATTACTAAGAGGGATTCTCCCAGAATCCTGAAATGGATTTTTGCCAGCAACTGCTCCAGATTACAAAAAACAGAATTCTACTGAGATTCTCATAGAATGCTGATAAGGATTTCATTCGAACCCTAAAAGGAATCAAAAAACCTATGCAAGGGATTCTCCAAAATCTAAATTTCTCTAGAAAATTCTGCCCACAATCTCTTGACAGATTCTTCAATAATTAATAATTCTGAAAGAAAGTGCCCTAAAATCTTGAAAAATATAGCCCCATAATCTCAAGGATTTCTCCAGAATCATGGTCTCAGAATCCTGCCGGGAATTTCCCTATAAAGCCGAATTTTCAGAAAATCTTGGGAAGGATCTTACGTCGAATCCTGTGTGGGATTCTCCCAGAATCCTAAGAAATATTCCCCCAAAATTCTAATTGAATTCTGCCCAAGTAGTCTGAGAGGAGTTCTTGAGAATGCTGAGAAAGATTTCCTCAGAATTCTGAGTGGGATACTTAGTGAGGGTTTTCCAGAATTATTAGAAGAATCAACCCAGATCATCCAGAAATTTCTTAGAATCCTGAAAGGGATTTCATCCTTGGTAGGGAACCCTAGTAGGGAATATCCCAAAATCCTGAAATGAATTTTCATAGAATCCAGAGATTCCGTAGAATTCTGATAGGTTTACCCGAGTAGACGGGAATGGCATAACAGCATAAGAAGCTGTGTTATTTGGGAAAAATAACTGAATAATATATCCGATTATTTTTAAGTTATTAACATAACATATTATGCTAGAAACTTGTCTGTCATAAGCGGCAAAATAACACATATCATAACAAAAAAATGTTCCTGGAAAACCATTTTAATAACTTGTTTTGTTAGTTTTAATAACAACTTAATAACAACAAATTTGGAAAATATTTCAACAACAAGTTTTGATATTAGTATGTTATTGATAATAATCGGAGAGCAAAATTTGTTATTTGATATCAAATTCAGTTTTTAAAGGTGCTATTGGACTGTTTGTTCTATTGCCAAATATTTTTCATTGAAGCCCGACATTCATCCAAGGTTGCTATGAGTCATGTTGTGTTGGTCATTTGTTGGGCTTATTAGGCCAAATATTTGTCATGTCTAATGGGACCTTTAAGTCATTCTAAGATATTTGAACTTGGTTCACTACAACGCAAGATAATTGCACTCTAGTATTTTTTATATTTTCTACATATATTTTTTATATTTTCTCTTATATCATTCTACAAAGATTCCTCCAAAAAAATTGCTAGAATTTCTCCTGAACTACCTCTGATGATTCCTTCTGAACTTTCACCACCAATTTCTGCAATATCTATATCTATATATAAAAAAATGCAGTGGCATACGTGGGACCGCGCATAACT
The DNA here is from genome assembly GCF_035046485.1 of Aedes albopictus. Taxonomy (NCBI): domain Eukaryota; kingdom Metazoa; phylum Arthropoda; class Insecta; order Diptera; family Culicidae; genus Aedes; species Aedes albopictus. The sequence continues at coordinate 206,432,793 of NC_085138.1, forward strand.
TGCGAACGGATGGTCCGATTTGGGTCGTCTAAGTTTTGCTCTATTAGTTTTCACCCAAGGAAGGTTTATGAGGCAAAAAAAACATGGGAAAATTGAGAGTTTTTGAAAATCGGGTTTTTATACATTTTGAACGGGGACTTGGGCTTGGCTAGGGAATGGCACAAATTTCCCGAATGGAGGAGAACGTGCCTCTAGAGCCGACCTACTGATACCTGATGGCTAGGGGCTTGAAACGTTAAAAAACGCAGTAGGCAAAACAAAGTTTGCCGGGGACAGCTACACATACATACATTTATTTGTTCAACATCATTAAGACAAGACATAATCAACAATAGTACGCCACAATACTCGGTTCGTGGCTGCCGCTCTCCATCCTCGGTCGCGCCCAATGCTCGCCAAGTCACGCTCCACCTGGTCCGCCCATCGAGCTCTCTGCGCTCCACGCCTTCTTGTGCCAACCGGATCAGTTGCAAACACCAGCTTTGCAGGGTTGTTGTCCGGCATTCTTGCAACATGCCCTGCCCACCGTAGCCTTCCGGCTTTGGCCACCTTCTGGATGCTGGGTTCGCCGTAAAGTGCAGCGAGCTCGTGGTTCATCCTTCTCCGCCACACACCGTTCTCCTGCACACCGCCGAAGATCGTTCTTAGCACGCGTCGCTCGAAAACTCCGAGTGCTTGTAGGTCCTCCTCGAGCATGGTCCATGTCTCGTGCCCGTAGAGGATCACCGGTCTTATTAGCGTTTTGTACATGGTGAATTTGGTGCGTGGGTGAATCTTTTTCGACCGCAGTTTCTTCTGGAGCCCGTAGTAGGCCCGACTTCCGCTGATGATGCGCCTCTGAATTTCACGGCTCACGTTGTTGTCAGCCGTCAGTAAGGATCCGAGGTAGACGAATTCCTCCACCACCTCGAAAGTATTCCCGTCTATCGTAACATTACTACCCAGACGGATCCGGTCGTGTTCGGTTCCGCCTACCAGCATGTACTTTGTTTTTGAGGCATTCACCACCAGTCCGATCTTTGCTGCTTCGCGTTTCAGTCGGGTGTACAGTTCTGTCACCGTTCCAAATGTTCTAGCTATAATGTCCATGTCGTCCGCAAAGCACACAAATTGACCGGATTTTGTGAAAATCGTTCCCCGGCTGTTGAGCCCGGCTCGTCGCATCACACCTTCCAGAGCGATGTTGAAGAGTAGACATGAGAGTCCGTCACCTTGTCGCAGTCCCCGGCGAGATTCGAATGAGCTGGATAGTTCACCCGAAACCCTTACGCAGTTTTGCACACCGTCCATCGTTGCTTTAATCAGTCTAGTCAGCTTCCCAGGAAAGCCGTTTTCGTACATGATTCTCCATAGCTCTGCGCGGTCGATACTGTCGTATGCCGCTTTGAAGTCGATGAACAGGTGATGCGTTGGGTCCTGGTATTCACGGCATTTCTGGAGGATTTGCCGTACGGTAAAGATCTGATCCGTTGTCGACCGGCCGTCGATGAAGCCGGCTTGATAACTTCCCACGAACTCATTTGTTTTAGGTGACAGACGACGGAAGATGATCTGGGATAGCACTTTGTAGGCAGCATTCAAAATAGTGATCGCCCTAAAGTTCTCACATTCCAAATGGTCGCCTTTCTTGTGAATGGGGCAGATTACCCCTTCCTTCCACTCCTCCGGTAGTTGTTCGGTTTCCCAGATCCTGACTATCAGCCGATGCAGACAGGAGGCCAACTTTTCTGGGCCCATCTTGATGAGTTCAGCTGCGATACCATCCTTACCAGCTGCTTTGTTCGTTTTGAGCTGGTGAATGGCACCCTTAACTTCCCTCAGCGTGGGAGTTGGTTCATTTCCGTCCTCCGCTGCACTGGCGTCGTCGACAGCTAGTTTTTCCTGAAATTCCTCCATCGATTTATCTAAGGATTACGTCAGAAATTCCTTCTGTGTTTATCAAGGGACTTCTCTGAGGTTTTTATTTTCAGGAATTTGTCCTTCAATTCTACCAGAAATTCCTCGACAGATTTCGTCATAAAGTTTTCCATAAATAGATCCAAAAAATCTTCCAGAGATTTCTTTGGAGTTCTTCTACGGAATCTTTCACAGATTTTCAAAGAGTTGTCTAGAAATTCCTCCAGAATTCTGGATAGAATACCTTTAAGGATTTCTTCAGAATTTCCTGTGATAATTTGTCACAAAGTTCATCGTAAGATTCCTTTGAAAAATTCTTTGAGGATTTCACTGGGAGCTTTTTCAAAAAAAAACTCCAAGAACTCCAATAATTTCTCAGAAGATTTACTTTTGGAATCTCTAAGAAAGTTACGGCTGGAGTTCTTTTAAGACTTCTCTAGGAATTTATCGAAGGGTTCCTGCATAATTTTCAAGTGTTTTCCGAATACTATTTGAGGAATTCTTCCAAGGATGCATTCAGAAATTTTCTTCTTAACTGAATACAAAAATCGAACAAAACAAAGGTCACAATTGTCGAATTGTTGCTTTGATTTCAAAACCTGTTACTGTTATGCTATTGTTGATAAGTTGATCAATAGTACAAACATAACAAAACATGTTATTTAAATGTAATTTAATGAATGTGTATCAATAGCTTGATTATAACAAAATGAAATTGTTTGTTGGACAAGCTATGCCTTGATAATTTAATAATAACAAAACAAGATATTAAAACAGGTTATGTGATTTCGTTATTATTAGTTTGCTATTATCCTCTGCTCGGGTTTCTTTATAATGCTGCTGAGTAAAATTCCGCTAGGATTTTAAAAGGACTTCTTCCTTAATTCTGAGGGTTCCTCTAAAATTCGGTGAGAGATTTCTTCAAAATGCTGAAAATTATCACACCATCATCCTGAGAGACCTTATCCCAGAAACAGAGAAAAACTCTTCCAGTAGGAATTCTCCCTGAATTCTATCAAGGATTTGCCTAGAATCCCGGGAGCGATTACTCCAGTTTTCTTAGGTGGATTCTCTCAGAACTTAAGGCGAAACTGGATCCATTTCCTCACTTTTTGGTTTTTGATTTTTTTTATAAAATAACGAAGCAATATTTTCAAAATCGGTTTTCGTGCACATGTAGAGTATAGATCAAGGTATCTCCTGATTTTTTTCCTGGTGGAAAATGTTTTTCGTTTTTGCAGAAACCATTTTTAAACAAAATAACACAAAAAAATAGTTTCTGCAAAAATGGAAGAAATTTTCCACCACAAAAAATTCAGAACCTTGATCCATACTCTACATGTGCATGAAGACCGATTTTGAAATTAGTGTTTCGTTATTTTATAAAAAAAAAATAGCTGTACCCGGCAAACTCTGTCTTGTCTACTGCGTTTTTTGACGTTTCAATTTTCTAGCCAAGACCAAGTCCCCGGTCAAAATGTAAGTAAGATCGATTTTCCAAAAACTCTCATTTTTTCCATGTTTTTTGCTTCATAAACCTTCCTTGGGTGAAAACTAACAGAACAAAACTTAGACGACCAAAATTAGACCTTCCGTTTGCAAGTTATGCGCGATCCCACGTATGCCACTATATATATGAAAATAATGAGGAAATCCTTCCAGTTTCGCCTTAAGAGGAAATCTTCCAGAATCCAGAGGGGTTTCTTCAGATTTCAGAGTTGGGTTCTCCCTGAATCATGTGATGGATTGCCTCACCCTGAGAAAAATTCTTCTGCAGTATTGAAAGACATCCCATTAGATTCATAAATCAGATTGCCCCACAACTCTGAGAGGGGCCATATGAGGGGATCTTCCACATTATTAAGGGAAAGTCAACTAGAATCCTGAGAAGAATTCTAAAAACAAAATGGAGAGATGGGCTGACCTAGAATCTTGAGAAGGATGCGCTAGAACCCTGAAAGGGGCTTTCTCTACCATAAAAAGGATTTCTCCAGAATCCTGAGAAAGATTCACTTAAATTCCTGGGAGGGGTTGCCCAAGAAACCTGATATATACAGGCATACAGGTATACCTTGATTTAGTGAACCTTGATATAGACACTCGATTTTGTGAACTTCGATTTTATGTACATTTTACCTCGATTTTAGGTATTTTTTATGGTAAAATTCTGCAGTGCATTCTAAAAAAAGTAATATTTTTGAATCGAAAGAAAAATCGAATGTAAAAAATCGATTCGTGGGGCTTCAACTTCGATTTAAAAAAATCGATTAATCGGAACGAAAACATCGATGTTGCGAACATCGATTCAAAATTGCCCAACCTAGTGTGCATCTATCTCCTTGTCATAAGCAACACAGCGCACTAGTCGCGAAAAAGTTGCGACACTTTTGGACCAACAAAACGGCAATTTTTATTTATTGAATGTTCGTCTTGATTCCAACCGGATAAACAATAAATGATCAGATATTGTACGATGATTTTTTGTGTGACCAATGCTGCTGTTATTATGCGTTGAGCGAAAATGAGTACGCGTAAGCGCCCATCGCGCCCATATGTACATCTCCGCCTGTAAGAAAAATCATTTCGATGTTTTCGGCGCAGTATCCCTTGGCTAAAGACACTATATGCAAAGACACGAAATGTTCAAATTGGAATTCCAAATTTGCTGTCAATGTCATTCCAATCGAGCAGGAGACCTGTCAAACGCACTTTAAAAGCATTGCTCGACAGCATCATCGTCATCACGCGACAATCATCATCAATAGCAACAATCATCAGATTTCGTGTCTTTAGCATACAGTGTCTTTACCCTTGGCCAATTCGGGCACCTATTATAGAAGACACCATAACGATTAAACATACCAGCGGAGGTCTATTAGCGATTTTGCATCTTTTTCGCTCTCTATTTTCTTGCAACGGGTATTATTTTGCGCCGGAAACAATGTGCTTATCAAAATTTGTCAATGAAAACAAACAAGAACAAACTAATTTGGAAATGCATAGGGTATCGCGCCACTTGGGCGGTGGCTTCTATATTCGTCTGTTTTCCACTATAACTCAGTCAATTTTGAACCAATTGACTTGAAATGTTGTACACGGGTAGATACTATACCTATCTCACCACATTCCAAAAGTTGTGTCAATTGGTTCAAATTTGACTGAGTTATAGTGGAAAACAGACGAATATAGAAGCCACCGCCCAAGTGGCTTGATTCCCTATTTTCGTTTAAAAAAAAATAAAACTTTTTCTTAGATGATTTCTTCATTATTTTTATATACTTGAGAGAGCATGGCTAAGTAGTTTAGTTAAAATGCATCTCAACATTATTTTTACTATGAAGTTCCATCATATTGATGAATATTATTCGGAGGTATCAATTTTCTTGATTCCAATTACCGAACCAAATTGTTACCCATGGTAAACCCACAAAAACAGTGCTCGTAAATATAAACTACCTCAAATTAAAATCAATTTTTATAATGACTTCATTTAAGATGCATGCTTGTAAGAGATGGTGGCAAACCACTACCTGTATGATTCAAAAGCGATGAAGTGGAAGGCCGAAGCTCTCGGAAACCCGGTGAATCAGCGAGGCACTTACGCACTAAATTCAGATGATGTATCAATTAGGGGAGAAAATTTGCAAAGTTTTAAAATAAATGTGTTGGAATTCACTCGCCTTATGTTTATTGAAAAAATGTATCCTAAACAGTAATTTTTAATATTGTAAAAATGCAGCAGCCATATCGAGGAAAACATTCCCAATATTGAAAGAACCTCCACTATTTAGATTTTATTTTTTCCGAATTTGATGTATCCTTTTTAACAGCTCCCAACCAATTGATTTCTAAGAGAAAACCTCGCATGTTTAATGGTTTAAGTGATGTAGCGCCTTTTTAATTGATGCAACTGACTATACAGGAAAATGAGCCTAAAGAGAGTATCGAAATTATTTAATAAGATCTCTCAACATTATTATTGATTACATGCTTTTGTTACGCGGTTTCAGCCGATCAACAACAATTGGTTCCATTATGGTATCACATTGTTAACGAATTTTGCTTCAAGCTTGATTTCATCCAGTTCTTGTTCGTCGAGTGTACCGTTCTGAGCGAGCTCAGTGTAGTGCGTTTTAAAAATAATTATGTCAAAATAACGTTGAACCAAATATGCCTCACGTATCGCAGGTTAACCCTTCTTTGCATGGATGACTAACTTGATCTTGATTGTGCATCTTGTTCGTTTCTCACTGGTTCGCTACAGAATGATAGCTGCCAGCATGTACACGCTAATTTGTTTCGCTGAAGATTGAAAAAAAAAGTTTAATTGGACTCGTGTTGGGAGTGAAACAATGAGTCTATGCTGAAATTGATTGAATCGTTCACTTCCATCAACGTGACTTATTCGATAATTAATGATAACATTATAGCATACATTGTTATTTCAAATGAACGGGAAATGACAGACGAATAGTTGATTGAAGATACTAAGTGCTTGCGATGTTTGATTCAATAATGGTTGAGTGTTGATAGCAAAAAGCTTAACTACTGTAGTGCATGAGTTATTTTACATGCCTGGTTTTTAATGACTTATCGCGTTGAGAAATTAGCATTTCCAGTTATGTTTTTGATTAGGCGGTGCTGGCGATTATAATATACTTTGAATGGAGACATCTTTGAAACTCATTTTACGTTTGCATTCAAATTTCAAAGAAACAAATCTGACAAATGGAGCTGTGCTTTAGTTCACTATTTTGTTGTTTGAGCGATACCATGTTTCCGGTGGTTTGTTTTGATTTTCATTCTTTGTTGTTTTTCTTTTCTCAGGAAAAATGTGGTTAGATTGCCATGCAAAAACAAAAATTATTATCACGTGTTCACTCGTTTTATTTCTGGGCGGAAACGTGTGTCTAGGTGGTCATAGACCAGAGGATCTAGATCACCTAAACACTAAGATTCTGATTTTTCAGCTCAGTATTTTTTTTAATGAGTTCAGTATTTTTCATCTGTATTTTTTGACAGTTCATTTGCAGAACTCGTTAACTCATTTACAGAGTATTCAGTAAAGCAAAAGGGATAACCGAGCGTACCGAATTAAATCTGCTGATGAGAACTCAGTTAAAAGATGGAAAAAAATACGAACTGATCTTATTGTGTAGTACGAATTAACCTGTGTATGTTGGCAATACTTTTTTGTTCTTTGACTTACTTTCTTTGACTCACGGGAATTTCACAGTAAAAGTCAAAATCTCACAACATGCAGAGGCTAATGAGGATGAACCAACTGTCACTTTTTTATATGCAGAATCTACTTCTACCAGGGGGATAACGAAGGGCCAGAATCAGCAACCCAACATTCGATTCAACATCCCGAGCAGAAGGCAATACCTTACAGATACCATGCAAAGAACAACCTGTGCTCTCATACATAAAAGTGTTATCATTATATTATTCTACAAAATGTTATGAGAACATCACAATATAAAATTAGAGATATTTGAGCAGAGTTTGGTATTAATGTGGGATTTGTTGATTTAGCAGTGAATAAACCAGTGCCGGATCTAAGGGGGGGCCGGGGGGCCCGGGCCCCGGGCCCCCACATTTTAGGGGTCCCCACAAAAACCTTTTTTGGTTACTAACATTAGCTTTATTCTTCATTTTGCGCCCTGTACCGTCCAGGGGCTGCATTAAACACTACACGGAATGTGATATCTTTCATTTCATTACAATCCGACGACATCTTTTTAATAAACTATATTGAAGTATCACAAACCATCACTTATCTTATATTACAATGATTCAACTTTTTCTCCTTAGTATTGTTCTAGTCTTTCCTAACAACTTTTTAACAAATTACATTACACTTTTCACTTAATTCGTATCACCTAAGTCCTTGCTTTCGTACTAACTACAGCCTTTATTTGGACAGTATCTAGAGGTGTCCCACATGCGAGCTCAAGACTTATCCGATGTGCTGCCTGCGTTAACGTTGTCACCGAACTCCCCGACTACTGGTCCCGACTGAAGCCAAAGCCTCCGTATTTATAGCCTAAATTTCCTAGCAATACCCGAACCAGATTGGGCGTGTCTAAAATTCCTACGCTCATTCTCGTCTTGCCGAAGATGTCATGATAATTCCTAACAATGCCCGAACCAACTTGGGCGTATCCAAAACCCTACCAAATGAAAATACTAATAAGTCCAAAACCTAGACCTCTACCTATCCTACTTGTCCTCATCGTGATTAAAATCCTTCTCTTCTTGAAAACATCACGACTCTTCTATCTTGGGCGTATCCCAAGCCCTACCAAGAATCTTCATGCCAACGAAAAACTTATATCTCCTAACCACGCCTGACTTGAGCGTGTTCGCACAAAACCTACTGAGAATCTTTACACCAAGGCCTACATCTTCTAGCCCCGCCTCACTTGAGCGTATACAAGGCTTGGGTGTGTGAAAGAATTGAACCCCACCATCGACGTCATTATCATTCTCCCCATCATCATCATCGTCACCATCATCATCCTCATCGTCTTTGGAATTTGGCACCAAATTCTCCAAAACAAAGCACCTGCTTTGTTATTGAAGTGTACCTTACTTGGGCACAGTGAACCCTAGCCGAGCCCCGTCCGCGGATGTTGGTTGAAATTATACCCCCACATTCTTTTCTTTCAGTTTACTCGAAGTCAAAACAAATCGAGTGCAAAACAAGTCCGGCGCCGTATGCCGCCAATCGAAACAAAAATAAACAATCTTTGTTCCAGCGCGATCAATAAGATGTCGCGGTTCCATATCATTCTTTCGGGTTCATTACCCATCGTTGTCCCAAGCGTAATTGAAATTGCATCACACCGACCGGACCTAACGCGGTGCAACACGATCGCACCCGGCCACCACCGGACGATGATGGGTTATAAAAACTAGGTCAGTAACGAATGGTGCGATTTTCGTTGCTTCCAATATGCCGCGCGTGAGGTAGGTAGACCCTACGATGAAAATTGAATCTAAAATCCCCCGGGCAGCTGTTGGGAATGTGGGGTGAAAATGCATTTTTGTTTCAGTTGAATTGACTTTGAATATCGGAAGGCGTGGGAATATTTAGGTCTTTGCATGCCCTCCCACTTAGCGGAGTTTGAACGTGTATAAAATCACGTTCAAATGTAAGTATGTGGGTAAAATGTATCCCCCGAAAAAAAAACTCAGCATTCAAATGATGATGCTAACGATGATTGTTAATATATAAACTGAAACTGCTATACTATTCTCAATTTTTCCTGTAAAGTGTCTCAAAATGTTTTCCAATACAGTTAGCTGATCTAAATCTCCCAAATAAACATTAAATTTTGTATTAACCCTCTTACATTCTTCCTCAAGAGATTGACTTCATTGGTACTCACTGCTGCTCCTCTTGATTCGTCGTAGGTGTTGTTCGTCTGCCTTTGATATGTGCCTCTTCTTGTTCAATGCCCAGATCAATTGGTTAGTATCAGGTCTCAGATGAGTGGTATCGTTGCTCTCCTGTTATACTGGTTTGTCGTGAAGATGATGTAGTTGATTCTGTTGATGTCGTCTCCTATGGTGACGTGACCATGAAGTTTTGGTATCCGGATATTACCTCGGTTGAATCGTATTTCCCTGCTGGTAATTTCCGCGCTGTCGTTTGCATACAGAAGAACTAGTTTTACTGTTGCTTTCTGTTGTTTCTCGAAAAAGTGTCATAAGTTGCCTTCCGAACTGGATTGTTTATCATTGTCGTTTACGGTGTTGTGGTTGATTACTTATCGCCCGCCTTCTGAATTTTGTTGGTATTGGATCAATCTCAATAGTGATGCGAATATTGTTGTCTTTGACCTGGTGCAAATTGTGGAACTGTTGCACATTCTTTAAATAGTTTGTAATTAGTTGGCTTAAATTCCAAACCTTTTGATGATGTCGAAATGTTGCATTCCGGGTTATGGTTACTGTTAATTGATGTTGTAAGAAGCACGGAGTAAGTGCTTCCTCAATGGTGAATGTAATGCGGTTGGTGAACATTACATTATGTCGGTTAATTTGGGAAACTTTGAGGACGTCCTTCTCTCATCATATGTCTGTATGAATTGTTGTTGTTGTTGTTGTTTTTGTTGTTGTTGTTTTGTTGTTGTTGTCGTTGTTGTTGTAGTTTTTCCCGATGCTCTGCATTGTGTTGGTTCGTATTAGCAGATTCGCAGATGTACAATAATATTTGTCTCGATGTGCCACCCGAGTTGACCTTGAATCGTCTCCGGTGAAAAATTATGTTCGCTGAATCCTCTCCTCCGCCATACCAGCACCTTTGACCTTCAACTTTCCATCCGATCTGTTATTTCTCGTCTTCGTACCAATTTGACTGTGGTACGTTTTCATAGAGGTACCGTTGAAACTGCTCCTCTGGTTGCTCTTGCCGGATGTTGCCTTCTCGTCTTGTCCTCCCGCGTCATCTCTCGAGGAAGTTGTATTTTTAATTCTGTCGAAACCATCGATTTATAAAATATTGATCTACCATGGCAAACTGAACTTTTAGTCTTCATGTTATTATTATTTGTTTTTCTTGTATGTGCAAAATATAACCTTTACAATAGTATTAAAAAAAATGCACCATTACATTAATCATGCTCTGTTACCGTTACTTTTCTTAATAGTCATAAACTGTTTTTTTTTTCAAAAACCGTAAAATATTAAAATGTGAGTTGTAGCAATGGAAAGCTTCTGCAGGATCACTATAAACATCTGTATTACCAATTCCAAAAAAATCTCACTGCAGAATTCTCTCCAGTGCGTTTTCTTTCAATTCCTGTTTGCTCCGTTTCCTTTCGCAGGCTCGGCTTGATCGCCTTATTGCTACGACTTCTTCCCCTTATCGAATAAGGTTTTTGGATGGATACCTGTAACGAGACTTAGATCTTGTGTTTAATTCATGATTTGATAAAATATAAATATATTTATGTTAATTTCTAGTTTTTGTTTCTTGACGCCACCTAATGATTCCGAATCTATAAATATTACTTCATTTTTCATTCACATATTATTATTATTATTATTTTTAAATTAGTTATTCATTCATCATTCACACTCAACATTCACAAGCATTCTGGGGGGCCCTCCCTTGTCCTCATCATTCAATTTTCATCCGATCTCGTATATACTTTCAAAAATGTTATGTAACATGGCCATTTTATATAGGAGCGTCCTCCGTAGTTTCATTAGGGTCTAAATTGTTTCTAAATTGTTTTTTTTGTTTAATCCGTTTTGCTTTATCATTTCAGAGAATAATCGTTCGGTTGTTGTCATTGTTTCTTTTTATTATTAATACTCTCAATCAACAATTTATGTCTTTTGTTTGTTTGTTCAAACCTCATTTATTATGTATCCCATATGTATTAACGTTAAATAGAGCTGCTTCTTTATTCAAGAATCTCTAAAGTTATCATTTTTCTTCTTATACATTCCCCGCTATTGTTACCCGATATACCCCAATGATCCCCTTTCAAGATTACTTTGTATTTCCCATCATATTATTCCCAATATATCAATTGCCCAATTCTTCATTCCCTTTTCAAATAATCATTTTGCATAGTTATGTTTCCTCATTCCAAATTACCCCTTTTCAGCTCTTCGGTACATTCAAATCGTTCTTGCATTCAAACTCATGCCGAATTGATGGACGCATTTTTGTTATAATTCAGCTGTACAAAATTTTCCGAAAACTTATTTTCATTATCCTGATTCATTTATCATCATCACTTCTTTATGTCTCTCCATATTCTCATAATTTTTTTTTTTTTAATTTATTGCTATTATCATAATTTTTTATTTTATTTTATTTTTTTTTCAATTCCTTTTAAGTTGTTACGATATAATTTCAATTAAGTTAATTCGTATGCTCTCCAATCATTAACCGCTTTGTTGTGAACCTTACTACAATTATATATGTTAATTGTTTGTTTATTATAATAATTCAATTAATATTCCTAGCTATCCTACGCAAGCCTCTATCCTAACATATTATTCCTATGGAATTTTTTTTTTAACAACATATTTAGTAACTAATATTTACAAAAATCATTCGTAATTAAGAAATAATTGGTTTTTCAATATTTACATCAATTTATACATTGACGACTACGCATAGCTAATCAATCATTATACTTTTTTAACCTATTATTGTGGACTTTTTCAAATTTGTTCCCATTTTTAATAATTGTGGTTTGTTCGCTGGGTAGGTCAACGACTACGTATGGGCCTCTCCATTTACTTTGAAGTTTTTGACCTGTTCCTGTTGGGATCGCTTGTACTAAAACCAATTCGCCCCACATAGGTTGCCATTCTTCGGTTTTCTTGTCATAAATAATTTTACGTTTCTCTTTGGAAATAATCAAATTTCTTTTGGCGTTTTCATGCAAATTTTTAAGAATTTGTTTTATTTCGCAAAAATAGTCATTATATGTTAGATCTGAATTTGTTGGAGTATATATGGAGGTAGGAATCCTTGCCTTTCTTCCATATAAAAGTTCGAATGGACTGTAGTTGGATGAGCTGTTATTTGTAGTATTGTATTCAAAAGTGAAGTAATCAAGATGTTGGTCCCATTGTTGCGGGTTTCCTCCGACAAATTGTCGCAGATATGTTTTTAATTCTCTGTTTGATCGTTCTACTAAATTTGCTTGTGGGTGATAAGTACTTGTATTGATTTTTTTGATTTTCAAAATTTTGCATGCGTGTTTAAAAAATTTGCTCATGAAATTTGCTCCTTGGTCTGTCACAAGTTCCAACGGAGTACCGAATTTACAAATGAATTTTTCGACAAAAGTTTTGGATACAGTCTCCGCTTCTTGATTGTCCATTGGAGCTACTACCAAAAATCTCGTAAGGTCGTCCTGCATGACCAGCGCGTATTTGTTGCCCCATTCGGATTCTGGGAGAACAACAATGTCCATATATAATTTTTCAAATGGCTCGGATGACGTTGTAGTTACTTTTAACGGAATTCTGTTGGATTTACAAATTTTATTTTTCTGACATGAATCACATTGTTTTACGTAATTCTCGATGTCTCTTCTCATGTTTTTCCAATTAAAAATAAGACCAATGCGTTTCCGCATTCGCCTTGCTCCAACATGTCCGCCTAAAGGAGCATCATGGAACTCTCGAAGAATTGTTTCGATATCTTCATTACGTACTTCAGTGCGTTCCGAAACTGCGTTATAAAGGCTTAACGTAATTTGATTTTTCAAAGCTAAAAATTGAATCATCTCAAGTACTTCAAATTGTTTAATCTTTCTGAACGAAATCAAATGAATATTTTTGGACGCTGTTATCGGCGCTTTATTTTGATTGAAGCAGTTGCTAAGTTTGTAAAAGAATGTTTTGGTATTAATCATTGAATTACTTTTGCCTTCCACAATAATTCCGAATAAATTACTATCTGGAATAGAAACAACTCCATCTTCGCAAAAATCTTTCAGTCCATGGGGTAAATCAATAATTTTTGAAATTTCATTAAATGCTGATCTGCTATTCAAAATTACAATGTTACAATCAGCATCTGCACTTTTCAAATTCCTAGAAATTTTCAATCGATTTACATCAGTTGGATTATTCTTGGACATCTCTAAAAATTCATCATATGCGCTTGCCGCAAATGTGTCATTAGTATGTGTGTTATTGCATAAATCGAAAACGTCGGCCATAATGGATTCCTCAACTTCAGCCTCGTCCGATATCGCACTCGTACTTGCTGGAGGTATATTTGACACCTTGTTTATGCCTCGTAGGTCGGAACCCGTGCAATTATTATTTACGCTATCATTCATATAGGTCATCTTTTGCGTTTTTGTTTTGGTTCCCTCGCTTTCATGGTCCCGGTCAGCGATCGCGCCCCCGTTATTGTCGCCAGAAACGGTGTAGTTTTTCATCAGCTCTTTGTTCGCTTGATCGCGGTCGCGGTGTTTTTGGTTGGATACGTTTTCTTGTTCTGCTCTTTTCGTTTGCTGTCGGGTGACCACAGCAATTAATTTCAACCTTGCGGTTTTAATTTCATCGGCTGGATTTAGCCTAGAGAGAAAATCCGCTACAACGTTATCCTTTCCTTGTTTGTATCGAATATCGCATTCCAATCCTTGCAATTTCAAACGCAAACGTGTGAGGACTGATGAAGTTTCTTTTAGATGCCATATTGAGATCAATGGTCTATGATCTGTGTAAACAATAAACCTCTGATTGTAGATATAATGACGGAAATAATTCACTGCCCATACTATGGCCAGTAATTCTTTCTCAATTGTATAATATTTTCGTTCTGCTCCAATAAGTCCCCTACTAGCGTAAGCTATGGGTCTGTCAATTGATTTTTCATTCGATAAAACTGCTCCAATAGCGTATTCACTGGCATCTGTCGTTAAAACAAATGTGTCCTTGTAATTTGGTCTCACTAGCAAAGAGTCAGACGTTAAAAAGTTTTTCAATTCTTCAAATGCTTTCTGGCACTCTGGGGTCCAGTTAAATTTTACATTTTTCTTCAATAGATCATTCAGAGGTTTTCGTTTTTCTGCAATTCCTGGTATAAACTTACCATAAAAGTTTACTGTTCCTAGGAATGATCGCACTCCTTTTACAGTTTTTGGTATTGCCATTTCTCGTATAGCCTTAATATTACCATCAAGCGGACGAATACCATTTTTATCAACTGTATGTCCTAAAAATTTCAATTCGGTTTTCAAAATTTGGCATTTTGTTGGTTCAATTTTTAAATTATGTTTACGAAGAGCTTTCAAAACTTTAATCAGATTCTCGTTATGCTCTTGAATTGTTCTTCCAAAAACAATGATATCATCCAAATAAACGATTGCTTTAACATCTTCAATTTCAAATAAAACTGTGTTCATCAGTCTTTGAAAAGTCGAGGGACTGTTTCTAAGCCCCATAGGCATTCTCGTGAATTCAAAATGACCTTTGGGTGTAGAAAATGCAGTTTTTGCAGCATCTCTTGGGTCTATAGGAACTTGATAAAATCCGGATTTCAGATCAATTGTTGAAAAGTATTTGCTATCGCCTAGGCTATCCAATATTTCATTTATTTGTGGAATCGGATATACAAATGGTTTAGTTATCAAATTCAATGCCCTAAAATCTACCACAATTCTATGCTTTTTGTTTCCTTCTTCGTCTAAATCTTTCTTTGGTATGCATAAAACAGGTGCATTCCAAGGACTTTTACTGGGCCTAATAATCCCTTGCCGACGCATTTCTTCAATTTCCTCATTGATTTGTTTCTTTGTTGATTCAGGGAACCTATACTGCCTTTTATTTATTGGCACATTAGTCGTTGTTTCAATTTCATGTACTGCTGCATCTGTTACTGTCAGGTGATCCCCTTTCAAATAAAATACATCACAATATCTTGCCATTATATTTTCCATTGCGTCGTAATTAGCGCTTTTCAAATGCTTCAAATCAATTGTATCTAGCAATTTTTCGATACGATTTTTACCTTGTATTTGTTCATAATTCAAATTATCTATCAAACTTAGATCTTGGTTTGAATCTAAATCCTCCGGCGTATATTGATTCCCGACCTCTACATTCTTATTGTAACATCCATTATTATAATATTCTTCATCAAAATGTTGATTTATGCATTCCTCGTCTTCATAATACTTCTCATAAAGGCACATATTGCATGAATAATCTTTTTTCGGTACGATTGGCTGTGTAACTATTTCATCATGTATGACTTCATCAATATCAAATTTTACTTGACAGCTTTTGTCATTGTTATCATATTGTATACAATTACTATTATCTTGTAGATCAGTCTGACAAGATTTATCTGATACCATTACGTACTTTGTTGTTGTAATATTGTTAATATTATATTCTACACTATCTGGCTTGCGTAGGGCTATGTAATCAAAGTTCTGGCTAATATATAATGTATGCTGTTTCAAAAATTCTGCTCCTATGATACCATGTACATTTAAGTGGTGAACTAAATAAAATTTTATCTTATACTTAGACTTCCCAATTATTAAACTAACTTCAGTAGATCCGAGCGTTCTTGTTTGACTTCCATTGAATCCCGAAATCAAAAACTTTTCAGATTCAGAATAATCTATGTCTGTTGCTCCGATTCTAGGGGCTGCATCCCATCTTAATATGTTTAGTTGTGAGCCTGTGTCTATCATGTAATTGATTTTTGTGTATGGTCTTTCTACAGTGGGTATATTTAACATAAATTGATTATTGCCCGTCCAATGTATAAATACTTTTTCTTGTGCTGGAATGCATTTATCAAATTGAACCATTTGTTTGTATGTTATAACTCTTATTTATGTTCATGGGCATCATTTTCTTATTACTTGCAGCATATAAGCGCCTTTCTAAACTATTTTCTGATTGACGGAGTGATCGGACGCAATTAACGAACCTCCGGTTATTTAGTTTTTTCGCTCATCATAGCAAATGTTATTGTTTTGAATTCCCATGTTGCGTTCATCAAAATTTCTGTTGGTCCAATAAGGCATTTGGTAATCACCACGATAAATTTCTTGTTGTCCTAGATATCTATAATTGTTAAAATCTTTTTCATAACCTATTTCGCTCTGGTTGAATCTACTTTTATCGTAATGGAAGTTGTGATCAATACATTGTGGATTACTGAATTTCTGTTTTTCATTTTGTTGCCTGTAAAATTCTGCAGTGTGGGAATCCCTCAATCTCTGCTCGATGCGTTCTTGTTGTTCCACATCGATGCATTCTTCTTGTAGGTAATCTAGCAAATCTTCCAATGAGTCTTCTTTTTTCGTTTTTGCAAAAAATTTCAAATTTATATCTTCCAATCCCGCTAGAAAATGTATTCTTAAATGTCTTTGAGCGTATGACTCAATTGTAGGATCTTTAATATAATCTTTTTCGAATTCATGAATATTCCTCTTAAGTTGAAGAACGCGATCTTTGTAGTTTTTAAAACTTTCACACTTGCCTTGTTCAAGGGTCTCTATTTTATTAAACAGTTCTTCCAAATGTAAACTAATTCCGAATTCTTTTTGGAGATTATCTTTCACTTTATCCCAAGTATTTGCAAGAATGTTTTTAAATTTTAACGCTGCTGGGCCTTTAAGTTTAGACAGTGCAATTTGAATGAGTACGGTTTCTGCATTTTTCCTTTCACTAGCATCAGCTATCCGTTTTATGGGTTTCAAAAAACAATTTATTTGATATATGAAAGCATCTAATTCACATGCACTACCATGAAATTCTGGAATACACTGTATAGCAAAATTTATTGGAAATTCAAATCTAGCGTTGTTCGCTCCACTATTGTTGCCTATTTCATCCATTGTATTAGTGGTCATTTTTATGTTGATATTTTTACTGATTTTTTTTTCAAATTAACACGACCTTATTATCGCCGGTCTGCTGCATATTTACAAAATTATTATTATTTTTTTGTTTTGATTGATTCCATTCCATTGTAATGCTAGCTTACATCTGAAAATCATGTTTAGTGTAAAATTATGCCCTAAGTTCGAAAGCATATTGAAGCGCCCTGTACCGTCCAGGGGCTGCATTAAACACTACACGGAATGTGATATCTTTCATTTCATTACAATCCGACGACATCTTTTTAATAAACTATATTGAAGTATCACAAACCATCACTTATCTTATATTACAATGATTCAACTTTTTCTCCTTAGTATTGTTCTAGTCTTTCCTAACAACTTTTTAACAAATTACATTACACTTTTCACTTAATTCGTATCACCTAAGTCCTTGCTTTCGTACTAACTACAGCCTTTATTTGGACAGTATCTAGAGGTGTCCCACATGCGAGCTCAAGACTTATCCGATGTGCTGCCTGCGTTAACGTTGTCACCGAACTCCCCGACTACTGGTCCCGACTGAAGCCAAAGCCTCCGTATTTATAGCCTAAATTTCCTAGCAATACCCGAACCAGATTGGGCGTGTCTAAAATTCCTACGCTCATTCTCGTCTTGCCGAAGATGTCATGATAATTCCTAACAATGCCCGAACCAACTTGGGCGTATCCAAAACCCTACCAAATGAAAATACTAATAAGTCCAAAACCTAGACCTCTACCTATCCTACTTGTCCTCATCGTGATTAAAATCCTTCTCTTCTTGAAAACATCACGACTCTTCTATCTTGGGCGTATCCCAAGCCCTACCAAGAATCTTCATGCCAACGAAAAACTTATATCTCCTAACCACGCCTGACTTGAGCGTGTTCGCACAAAACCTACTGAGAATCTTTACACCAAGGCCTACATCTTCTAGCCCCGCCTCACTTGAGCGTATACAAGGCTTGGGTGTGTGAAAGAATTGAACCCCACCATCGACGTCATTATCATTCTCCCCATCATCATCATCGTCACCATCATCATCCTCATCGTCTTTGGAATTTGGCACCAAATTCTCCAAAACAAAGCACCTGCTTTGTTATTGAAGTGTACCTTACTTGGGCACAGTGAACCCTAGCCGAGCCCCGTCCGCGGATGTTGGTTGAAATTATACCCCCACATTCTTTTCTTTCAGTTTACTCGAAGTCAAAACAAATCGAGTGCAAAACAAGTCCGGCGCCGTATGCCGCCAATCGAAACAAAAATAAACAATCTTTGTTCCAGCGCGATCAATAAGATGTCGCGGTTCCATATCATTCTTTCGGGTTCATTACCCATCGTTGTCCCAAGCGTAATTGAAATTGCATCACACCGACCGGACCTAACGCGGTGCAACACGATCGCACCCGGCCACCACCGGACGATGATGGGTTATAAAAACTAGGTCAGTAACGAATGGTGCGATTTTCGTTGCTTCCAATATGCCGCGCGTGAGGTAGGTAGACCCTACGATGAAAATTGAATCTAAAATCCCCCGGGCAGCTGTTGGGAATGTGGGGTGAAAATGCATTTTTGTTTCAGTTGAATTGACTTTGAATATCGGAAGGCGTGGGAATATTTAGGTCTTTGCACAAGTACTGTTCGAAAATGAGGAAAAACATTTTTGGGCATCTCTCCGAGGGGCCTCCACATCCGCTCGGGCCCGGGCCCCCACAATCCTTAATCCGGGCCTGGAATTAACTGAAGAACATGTCTTGCTGTTACGACTAAATGCATGATTTAACAACAAAAAATGTTATTACTTTGTTATTCAATACCTTTTGGATGGGCTGAAAATCTCCTTAATAAAGCTAATAAGTAAATAAAACCTTTTGGATAACAGATAAAGCACTTAAAATTTTTGGTATGCATTCATTATTGGAATAACAATACTTGTTATTTTCAAGGTGTTCTTCATACAGAATTAAGGTATTCGTTTTTGTTATTTTGCCTCTTATGTCCACCTAATGAAGGGCATAGCCAGGTATGATTGTATTTGAGATCAATACCTAAATATGTTATTCAGTTGCTATTCTTTTCTTCACACGAAAGAAAATTATTTCGATTAGCTTATTTTTCTAATATAACACCAATTTATCCAAAACTTCATCATCGTTTCAAAATTCGAGATAGTAATTATAGTTCATTTAAATTCCCTCTAATCGAATTGAATATATTTATGTTTTAAATAAAAGCAACCAAATAACCTTCATTAAATTGAAAAAGTAATGGGATGCATATGAAAAATAGATAAATTTTCTGAAAAAACATGGAATAAATGAAATCGCCATAACTTTTTTTCTTATTAATAATTTCAAAATAAGTCAACTGTTTTACAAAGTTCATTATATAAGTCATAAATGATCAAAATTTCATTTCATTCGGTTCATTGAATTTGGAGACATAACAGCTCAAAGTTGGCTATCGAATAATTATACCTTTTTCTAGAATCTTTATAACTTCGTGTAGAATGGCCCGATCTTTTCCAAATTTTGACCACTGATACACAACTATACTGCCGTGAATCGCATATCAGTCCCATCTTTGCTGGATTTCCTATGCAAATGGGACAGATATGCGATTCATGGCAGTATAGTTGATGAGCTTACAGTAAAAATTTGAGCATATTTGATGCCCTTTTCGAAAAGTTACAGCGAGTTGAACATTTTTTGAAAAGTGAAAATTTTACCTGTTCCAGTTATTTTGAGTATCCCCTGTATAATATCGTGCAAAGTGACAAAGGAAGAGAAATAGTCATCAAAAACAACTAGCGCTAGCCAACCGAAAGGGGGGGGGGGGAGGTTGCTACGGTCTGGTAGTTTGGCAAGATGGCTAACGAAGGATCGAAAAGTGACGCGGCCGGTACGCCGGAGCAGTTTAGTAGATAGCGGTACACGTGGGCTGCGCTTGTCGTCCGGCCCGGTTAGGTGGTCGATGAATTCGTGCCGTGGACGTGGGCAAGTAATGAAGAAAGCATGTTGACGACTATGGGCCAGGTTTTCCTTCGAGACTGGTAATCTCCGGTCGCAAGTTTCCAATACTAGCGAGAGCTGTTGCTCGTCCACATCACAAAAATCTCTATTACCCACAAACTCTAATACCCACAATTCACTGGCTGTTCGAGCCCGTGTGAAATTGATTATCAATATTAACTTCTTTTCTCGATCAGCCTAGATAGCTGTGTAGTGTCGGTAGCGATTGTCTCAATGAATTGACTACATCGGCTGTTTTCCTTCTCTCCGCATTGACCAATGTGGCGCTAGCTTCTATGCGCGAAAAATCGCTAAAAGTAAATCGCAAAAATATTGTATGGCGAATAGCATCTAATGGCGTATTTCTCGAAGTGGAACACATGATTCGAAAAAATATTTGGTAGCGGTTGTGCACAATGATGATCGGTTTGGTGCCTACCAAATATTTTTTCGGCAAAAACTTTTCATTTCGAGAAGTTCGAGTTTAGATGCTTTTCGTCATACAAAATAAAATGAATTTACTCCTGCTGATCAACTGTGAGCGCTCGCCAAGCTGGTAGTCCATTGGCTAAGAATAACACTACGGACCGCCTGTTCTGGTGGTAAGAGTCCACCAACAGGTGATCCCTAATTCATGGTGTGATTCTGCTTTATGCTTACCATGCCTAGGAATGAATGGCTAGGGGGGTCTAATAAAAACCTAACCGCAAACGGAGCCTGTGGAGTACCAGAGCGCCCTTCACAGTATGTAGCCCTTACTGCGCTGACCGGTTCAATGGTGCAGTGGACCTTGTGTTTCTCCGAGACAATCAGCTGCCCTTCTTTAGTCTCACTAGAGGCTAAATAAGGGCGGGATTATGAAGATTTTTTTTTGTCTGTATTAACGAGATTTTTAACTTGCTTATGAAGATGTTGTTAATTAGTTTAAATTTTAACCTATATGGTTTCGCATAATGCAATTTACACAGTGTATTCTGTGTATCTTCGCCTTTGGCGTTTTCCAATCGATACCGATCTGGTTTTATTGCTGCTGTTCTTTGTTGTGCTGTTAGAGCATCTTTACCGGTGCGCGACTAAACTAAATTACATAGCGCAGTAGAATAGCGCTATACCGTATCGGGGGCTACTAACCGAGCGAGTAAAATAGCAACAAGGCTTTCGAGAAACATCGAGCGCACAAATTTAGGCGCCCGATAGTTACGCGGGAAACGACTGCTATTTTACATATGTCAAAAGTGCTGTGCTGTTTTTATTTGTTTGTTTCGAACAAAACGCACTGGTGGCCTGCAACAAATTTTGTAAACACTTGCAATTAGGGAAAATCTGCTGAAAATCGCTTTTTTTTCAACCACAAGCAAAAGCAAGGACATTACCTTTGGAAAGCTAGGTGCGATCTGAGCCAAACGATACTCTCGGTGGACGAAACCGAGTTCAGCAATATCTGCAGCAGTCTCTGATTCATGCCAAAGACCTCTGGGGGAAAGGTTTTGCACAATCAGAATGTTTGAGGATTGCAGAAAATTCTTAGATTATTTTTGAGATACAAATTTGAAAGTTTCAGGAGATTGTGCGATTATGTTTAGTCACTTATTCCTGCCAAAGACTTCCGAGGGAAAGTTTTAACATAATAAAAATGTTTGAGGATTTCATCTTCCCAAATTTTCAAGGAATTCTTTCCGAGATTTCTTAAGGAATTCCTTCTGGGATTTCTCCAAGAATTGTTTCCCCCAGGAAATCCATCTATGATTCCTCCAGGAATTCCTTCTGAGATTTATCCAAGCATTCTTTCTGGGCTTCCTCCAACAATTCCTCCGGAGATTCCTCCGGGAATTCCTCCAGGGGTTCATCCGGGGATTCCTAAGGGGTTTCCTCCAGGAACTCATCCAGGGTTCCTCCAGGAATTCCTCCAGGAATTCCTCCAAGGATTCCTCCAGAAATTCCTTCGGAGATTCTTCCGTGGATTACTCCAGAAATTCCTCCGGGTACTCCTCCAAGAGTTCTTCCGAGAATTCCTCCAGAAATTCCCCATGATATTCCTCCAGAAATTTCTACAGGAATTCCTCCAGAAATTCCTACAGGAATTCATTCTGGGATACCTCCAGGAATGCGTCCGAGGATTCCTCCAAAAATTCCTCCGGGAATTTTTCCAGGGATTCCTCAGGGAATTCCTCTGGGGATTCCTCAGGGAATTCCTCTGGGGATTCCTACGGGGTTTCCACCGGGAATTTCTCGAGGAATTCCTCCAGGAATTTGTCGGGGGATTTCTCCAGGAATTTCTCCGAAGATTCCTACAGGAATTCCTCTGAGGATTCCTCCAGGAATTCTTCCGGGAATTCCTCTTAGAATTTCTCCAGGAAGTCCTCTGGCAATTCTTCCGGGAATTCCTCTGGGAATTCTCCGGGAATTCCTCTGGGAATATCTCCGGGAAGTCCTCTGGGAATTTCTCTGGGAATTTCTCCGGGAATTTCTCTTAGAATTCCTCTGGGAATTTCTCCGGGAATTCCTTTGGGAATTTCTCCGGAAATTCCTCTGGGAGTTCCTGCGGGAATTCCTCCAGGAATTTCTCTGGAAATTCCTACGAGAATTCCTCTGGGAACTCCTACAATAATTCCTCTGGGAATTCCTACGAGAATTCCTCTGGGAATTCTTCCAGGAATTTCTCCGAGACTTCCTCCAGGAATTCTTTCGGGGGGTTCATCGAGGAATTTCTCCGGATGTTTCTTCAGCAATCTCTCGGAAAATTCGTCGGAAGGGAACTTCCGGACTAATTCCCGGATGAATTCTTGAGCAATCCCGGAGGATTCCCTGCAATTATTCCCACAGGAATAACCGGAGGAATTGCTGAAAAAATATCCGGAGGAATTCCTGTACGAACTCTTGAGGAATGCCAGAAGAAATTAACGGAAAAATCGCAAAAGAATTGTAGAAATATTCCAGGAGGAATTTCTGTGAAAATTTCCGGAGGAGTTCCTTGAGGAATCCCAGGAGGAATTGCTACAGGAATCTTCGGATGAATTCCTGGAGGAATTCCAAGAGAAATTCCCCAAGCAATTTCTAGATAAATCTCCGTAGGGGTTCATGAATCCCCATAGAAGTTCCTGGAGGAAGCCTCTGAGGGGTTTCTTGAGGAATCCAAGGAAAACATGCTATTGGACTCCCCGGAGGAATTTCTTGAGGATTCCTGGAGGAATCTCCGATGGAATTCCTGTAGGAATCCCCGAAGGAAATCCTGGAGGAATCCCCGAAGGAATTCCTGAAGGAATCCCCGGAGGAATTTCTTGAGACGTCCCCGGAGGAATTTCTTAAGACGTCCCCGGAGGAATTCCGTGAGGAATCCCTGAAGGAAATTCTGGTAGAATCCCCTTGGAGGAACCATCGGAGGAACTCTTGGAGGAATCCCCGGAGAAATCCCCGAAGAAATTCCTAGAGGAATCCCCGGAGGAATTCTTGAAGGAATCCCCGGAGGAATACCTTGAGAAATCCCGAAAATAAATCCCAGTAAAAATTTTAGGTGAAATCCCGGAAGGAATTCCTGCAGAAATTTGCTCCCCCCCAGTTTCACAACTAGATGTACAAAAGAGACACGCATACATTTTAACGTGATTACCTTACCACTACATATACTAAACCGGCGATGCCCAACGAATATGTCAAAATATTTTGTATATACCGCAACAGTATTTGGCAACGATCGGTACGGAATCGGGTGACTAAATATAGTAGCGACCGGTATGAAAATGAGTAACTAAACTAAAATGACAACTCCGTGGGCAATCATTTTACTCGCCCAGATAGTAGCCCCCGGTAAACTTGCTCTTATTGCGAAGAGCTTGATCTTACCTAGTTTGGGTAGTGGCTACGGTTAGGATAGCTCAGATCAATCTTCAGCATAAAAAACAGCAACAATCAATCTTTGCAGACTTATGCAAAATGGTACAGCTCAAGTGGCCTTGGTGCAAGAACCTTACTTTCGTAAGGTATGGACCCGGTGTTTGCTACTTTCAGTAAACATGAAATGGCAAACTCGCGTGTCATGCCTTGACCCTGTGTGCTTGTTAACAACGCAATCGTTGCTACACTCATCTCTGAACTAACCACCAGAGATGTATGTGATATCACAATTGATGTATCTGTTGGAAACCTCAATAGAAAATACGTCTATTGTTCGGTCTATTTATCGCATGATGAACCATCCCCTACGGATGCTTTCAAACAAGTCATTGCATACTGTACTTCGAGACTATCAGTGTTCATTACGGAAACGGTAACTATCGGGCTGCAAAACGGTGAGTCGATAAGGAGAGCGTCCAATATAGCTCTGGTCCTCACAAGTTCCTACCTCATGCTTCCACGGGTCAAACGATGACAAAGACCGCCAGCTAAGAGTTGTGTGCTTAGCTGGTAGCGCAGCCTGGGCACTGTTGTCCTTCTGACTTCAGCTAGATTGAGGAGGTACGATCCGAGTGTCTGTTCACCAAGGAGGTGCGGCTCAAACAGCGTCTGTTCTGGCATCCAGCGGCTGAGTAAGAAACGCTGCACCACGCCCAGCTAGATCCAAGGTGGTAGCCCCATCAGCGTGGTCGTCCCAGTGTTGGTTGGGACGTTAAACAGAACTGGCACGATGGCCCTCCGGCGAGACAGGAGTGTTGGCGTAGGCCCAATAAGCCACCCGTAAAAATCCCCATTGCGAATAACATAGGAGAAAATACGACTCGATACAATCGGCAAAGACCCACGCGACGAAATAAGGACTACGATTGGAAACTTGGAACATGGAATTGCAAGTCACTAGGTTTCGCAGGATGTGACAGGATAATCTACGACGAACTACATCCCCGCAACTTCGACATCGTGGCGTTGCAGGAACTTTGTTGGACTGGACAGAAAGTGTGGAAAAGCGGGCATCGAGCGGCTACCTTCTACCAAAGCTGTGGCACCACCAATGAACTGGGAACAGGATTTATAGTGTTGGGCAAGATGCGACAACGTGTGATCGGGTGGCAGATAATCAACGCAAGGATGTGCATGTTGAGAGTTAAGGGCCGTTTCTTCAACTACAGCATCATCAACGTCCACTGCCCACACGAAGGGAGACCCGATGACGAGAAAGAAGCGTTCTACGCGCAGTTAGAGCAAACATACGATGGTTGCTCGCCGCGTGACGTGAAAATCGTTGTCGGCGACATGAACACGCAGGTAGGAAGGGAGGAAATGTACAGACCGGTAATCGGGCGAAACAGCCTGCACGCCGTATCGAATGATAACGGCCAGCGATGCGTAAACTTTGCAGCCTCCCGTGGTATGGTAGTCCGAAGCACCTTCTTCCCCCGCAAAGATATCCACAAAGCCACCTGGAGATCACCCGACCACCAAACAGAAAACCAAATCGACCACGTTCTAATCGACGGTAAATTCTTCTCGGATATAACCAACGTCCGCACATACCGCAGTGCGAATATAGATTCGGATCACTACTTAGTCGCTGTATGCATGCGCTCAAAACTTTCGACAGTTATCACCACGCGTCGAAGTCGAACGCCGCGGCTCAACATCGAGCAACTTCGTAACGTAGAAGTGGCTCAAGACTACGCGCAGCAGTTAGCAGTGGCCCTACCAACGGAAGAGCAGCTTGGCGCAGCTACACTTGAAGATGGCTGGAGGGACATCCGATCCGCCATAGGTAGTACCTCGGCTACAGCACTAGGCTTCGCGACTCCGAATCACAGAAACGACTGGTACGTCGGCGAATGTGAACAGTTGAAAAACGAGAAGAATGCAGCATGGGCGAGAATGCTGCAACACCGTACGAGAGCGAATGAGGCACGTTACAAACAGGCGCGGAACAGGCAGAACTCAGTCTTCCGGATGAAGAAGCGCCAGCAGGAAGAAAGAGATCGCGAAGCGATGGAAGAGCTGTACCGCGCTAAGGACAGACGAAAGTTCTACGAGAAGCTGAACCGCTCGCGCAGAGGCTTTGTGCCACAAGCCGACATGTGCCGAGATAATCACGGGAATATTCTCACGAGCGAGCGTGAGGTGGTCGACAGGTGGCGGCAGCATTACGATGAGCACCTCAATGGCGACGTTGCAAGTACCGAAGGTGGCGTGGTAACAGATCTAGGAGTATGTGCACAGGACGAAAGACTTCCGGCCCCTGACCTTCAAGAGATTGAGGAGGAGGTTGGCCGGTTGAAAAACAACAAAGCCGCTGGAGCAGATCAACTACCAAGCGAGCTTCTAAAATACGGTGGAGAAGCACTGGTGAGAGCACTACACTGGGTCATTACCAAGATTTGGGAGGAGGAAGTATTACCGGAGGAATGGATGGAAGGTATCGTGTGTCCCATCTACAAAAAGGGCGACAAGTTGGATTGCGGAAACTACCGCGCGATCACACTACTGAGCGCTGCCTACAAGATACTCTCCCAAATTTTATGCCGCCGTCTATCACCGATTGCAAGAGAGTTCGTGGGGCAATATCAGGCTGGATTCATGGGTGAACGCGCTACAACGGACCAGATGTTCGCCATCCGCCAGGTGTTGCAGAAATGCCGCGAATACAACGTGCCCACACATCACTTGTTCATCGATTTCAAATCGGCATATGATACAATCGATCGAGAACAGCTATGGCAGATTATGCACGAATACGGATTCCCGGATAAACTGATACGGTTGATCAAGGCGACGATGGATCGAGTGATGTGCGTAGTTCGAGTATCAGGGACACTCTCGAGTCCCTTCGAATCTCGCAGAGGGTTACGGCAAGGTGATGGTCTTTCGTGCTTGCTGTTCAACATTGCTTTGGAGGGTGTAATAAGAAGAGCGGGGATAAACACGAGTGGGATGATTTTCACGAAGTCCGTTCAGCTGCTTGGTTTCGCCGATGATATTGATATATTTACTCGTAAATTTGAGACGATGGCGGAAACGTACATCCGACTAAAGAGGGAAGCCAGGCGAATCGGATTAGTCATTAATGTGTCGAAGACAAAGTACATGATGGCAAAGGGCTCCAGGGAGGAATCACCGCGCCCGCCACCCCGAATTCATATCGACGGTGATGAAATCGAGGCGGTTGAAGAATTCGTGTACTTGGGCTCACTGGTGACCGACGACAACGACACCAGCAGAGAAATTCAGAGGCGCATTGTGGCAGGAAATCGTGCCTACTTTGGACTCCGCAGAACTCTACGATCGAATAAAGTTCGCCGTAACACGAAGTTACCCATCTACAAAACGTTGATTAGACCGGTCGTCCTCTATGGGCACGAAACATGGACCCTACGTGCAGAGGACCAACGCGCCCTTGGAGTTTTCGAACGGAAGGTGTTGCGTACCATCTACGGCGGATTGCAGATGGAAGACGGGACTTGGAGAAGGCGAATGAACCACGAGCTGCATCAGCTGCTGGGAGAACCAACCATCGTCCATACCGCGAAAATCGGGAGGCTACGGTGGGCGGGTCACGTCATCAGGATGTCGGATAGCAACCCGACTAAAATGGTTCTCGAGAGTCATCCGACCGGTACAAGAAGACGTGGAGCGCAGCGAGCTAGGTGGGTCGACCAAGTGGAGGACGATCTGCGGACCCTACGCAGAGTGCGGAACTGGAGACAAACAGCCATGGACCGAGTGGAATGGAGGCGGCTACTATGTACAGCAGAGGCCACCCCGGCCTTAGCCTGACCGGTAAGGTAAGTAAGTAACTATCGGTGAAATTTTCATTTCCGGCAAATCACAGTCCGGGAGCGAATCAAGAGATTATGGTTCGTAATCATGGCTTCGAAGAAAGGGTGGTCCTTCCCAGCACATCGAATTGGCTTTCAGTGAACCAGGCAATTGACCCTACATCTGCAGGATTTTCCTTTGACCTGATGTAGTGGCGTATGCTCATTGGTTTGAATAATCTCCTCGATACGATTACGAACGAATGGTTGTAGTGTAGTCGGAGGCTTCTGCAACCATGCCAAAAAGATTTGACAGTCCGAATAGAGCTGAATCTTAGCGAAATCCAGTTGAAGAGCCGGGAAAACCTTCCTAACGAGTCGGGACAGTAGCAAAGCAGCGCAAAGTTCCTTGCGAGGAATAGTCATTTCATGTAGCGGAGCGATCTTTGATTTACTGCAAAGCAACTTTGATGACACAATACCATTAGCAAGGACATTTCGAATATCCCTTTCGTGACGAACCAGCACAATTGTGCTGTTGAGCGGTAGCAGTTTCGCATTTTTTTTTTCATCTGTTCAGACTTTATTTTATGTGATGTAAACTGTTTCAATAATTCAGACATTACTTATGCTTGTTTGTGTGTAAACATACTTTTGTTTACATTGCCTGTGAGATTTACCACAACAAGGTAAACAAAAAGTGGAAAAAAACCGTAAAACATAAAAAAGTCTTGTCTGTCGCATAATTTTCATTTCCGATTTGTCTAGGTTGTCACAGTTAGAAACCGAAAGATAAAGAGTAGTTCTTTCAAATGAGGTAAAATAATTGTTGTTTTGTTGGGAAATCTAAGAGTTCTGGAGAGCCAAAGTTGAGCCATTTCTATGGAGATTTCAATTTTTCGCGCTCCGTCACGAAAGGGATATAAAGACAAGCTCCATAAGATATTCCCGAAGCATCGGCGAAACCGTGTAACTACAAGCTTACGTACGGGTTTTCAGTTACTTGGCGAGGAATTTTGATCTCATTGACGCGACACAACGAAGAGCGGAAGTGTAACCAATTGGGTTTTTAAATTAAGAAAAATGTATTGATTTTTTGATTTTATACAAAAGAGCACCTTTTTCTGAACCACCATGATTTTTTTCAGATTTTTAGAACTTCATTTTGATACCTAAAATCGCTTTCGAAGAGATTTTTCGAAATCACCTTTTGACAGCTGGCCAACTGCTTGACAGCTCCGCCCAGTACAAAATGTGACAAGGGGTGATTCGACAAATCGCTCCCATACAAACTTCAAACTGATTTTTAAATAGGTTCCCGGGCACCAAAATTCATGAAAATTTGGATTTCGGCTCAGTTTTGCATGCAGATTCTGAATATGGAATTATCTCAACACCGCTAAAGAAGCCAATTATCCAAAAGAGGACCTTCGAACTCAGAACCCCAATCAATCTGAGCAGCCCAGGTTTTCTGCATGATCTGCTTGGCTAGAACAATAACCGGAGACAAGAACCCTAGGGGATCGAATAGCTGTGCAATTTTAGAAAACACGACTCTCTTGGTAATCGGTTTGGTTTCTTCCAGAGAGGACGCTGCGACAAACAGAAACTGATCATTTGTTGGATCCCACATTAGACCTAGAGTCTTTATCACTTATTTGTTGGAACACTCATCAATCTGGATTAACTTCTCACGTTCGCTATCGGGCACGTCCTCCAAGATCGACTCATCGTTCGAACACCATTTATGAACGGGAAAACCTCCCCTCTTTAGCATACCCTGAATTTGATTCCTACATTCGATTGCTTTTTCGACAGTCTCATCACCGGATAAAACATCATCAATGTAACAATCTTCGCGAATAACACCTGCTGCCAACGGAAAATCAACTCTTTCATCATCACACAGTTGCGTCAAACATCGAGTGGCCACACAGTTCGAAAAATTGATGTACAATTGCATGATATATAATGCACATAATTGGAGCGTGAAATGCGCTGTAACATTACATGACATTTTATTTTTCATTTGTTATTTACAATGGCCATGTAAAATTCACGGCTTCGTGTAAATGTCAGTTTCAGTAAGAGATGTCAATATATGTTTTGAATTTATTCGGATATTCTCTGATCAATCATAGTAAAACATTAACGGGTCATAACATAATAAACCTTCTATTTATGTTTTTAAAACATACGGAATGGAACAAAATGGTACATAGGTACATGGTACAGGAATATTTTTTGAGAATCCATTTTAACGCTTGATCACATTCACGAAAATTGCACTTTATTACACTGCTCACAACATGGTTCATATACTCCAGATATACCATCTAATACTCAATAAAGTCCAGTGGTGTTTGCGCATCACTCATTCCTTGATACGCTGCAGAATTTCACGAAGAAAGTAGGTGCAACTCGATGAATGTGAACTTGTTCCAAGCGCGGATGCTTTCACGGCTCTGTTGTCCATACTGTTGCGGCTTTCAATGTACTTCCCTGTTTTTTCAGTATGGTCTGGAATAAACATCGTGAATATGTATTACATGTTGTTAAAGTGATATTAGAATGAAGAACATTTACCTGGACATCTGGATCGGTTCGAAAACGGGAAGAATCACTGAAACTCCGCACACAGAAGCGGGTTTGTTTACTTTTCCGCCATGTTGGATCTGACAAGCCATCATCTGTACATTTCGCCAATGTGAAGTTGTCGGTAATGTCATGTAAATTTAGTTGCATCACGGAACTATATGTGCAATTGTATGCTTTAACACCACGGAGCTACTTTTTTAAAGTAACAACAATGTAATGTTGACTCTGGTGACAAGCTTTGATCAATTATGTTTTATATGGTGCAAATTTCAATTGAATCAGCGTTTACATGAACAAATATTACATTATATATCGGTATACGTTTCAAGTAAAGTTCATATTTTGTTTCTGTGCAGGTAAAGCACGGCAGCAGTGCCGTAGGTTACTGTCTGTTGTTCCAATACACGGAGAGGATCCGCCGGCTGGGACCGCCAAAAGATTCGCTGGAAACACGTCTGACTCAGATCAACGAGGACTTGTCTGAACATCTTTGTGATGTCCCAAATCACTTTGAACAACTCCACCCACTTGTAACCTAGTCAACCAGTCTTCGTACAAGATGTTGTATAAGATGTTAAAGTGGAAGCGATATGCGTACATTTTACATGCGCCTAAATGGAGACATACACGCATATGGCCTCCACTTTATCATCTTATGCAACATCTTATACGATTATTGGTTG
Organism: Aedes albopictus; assembly: GCF_035046485.1. Classification (NCBI taxonomy): domain Eukaryota; kingdom Metazoa; phylum Arthropoda; class Insecta; order Diptera; family Culicidae; genus Aedes; species Aedes albopictus. The sequence continues at coordinate 206,464,030 of NC_085138.1, forward strand.
ACTGGGAAGACATCATTCAATGAGAGGGAAGACGGCGTGGATCTTGCCGAGGCGTCAAACACGACTCTAAGCCTTGTGCTAGAGCTTGCTGGCTTAAGCACATCGTGATGCGTCAAGTAATATTTCATAGCACCCGGGGCATCATCTATCTCACGTATTTCCTTGCAATGGCCAAGTATCACATATTCATAAATTTGGAATCTTCTTCGCGGAGTTCGGGATTTCTACATAGCCGCCGTTCAAGGAACAAAAATCGACGAAGAGCGAGAGCACGATTATCATTGAGCTCTTGCATGTTTTCTCGGAACGGAAGTTTTACAACGTATCTGCCAGTCGACTCGCGTTACTGAGAATCTTGAAAGACACTTTCACACTCTCGCTCTTCAACTGTCTTAGGAGAAACACTGACTACTTCTTCTATTTCCCAAAACCTTTTGATCGATTCATTCAGGCACTCTGTTGTCACGGTGTTGACTTGCACAGGAACGATGGTGGAAACTTCATCTTGAATCTCCCCTGCAATCACCCAATCTAACTCTGTCTCGCGTAATTCGGGCAAACCATCAGCAATTGTCAATTGACCCTGTTTCAACAACCGGAAGAAGTTACCAACACCGATGAGCAAATCAACGTCGGCTGGAATATGAAACCTCGGATCATCCAGAAACAATCCTGGGGTAATATTCCACTGCAAAATATCAATCGGCTTAGTCGGAAGAGCGTTTGTCATTTTGGGAGTAACCAAACATTTCAACATTGTCGTGTAATCACTGTATCGCGAGACAAGTTGAACCTACACAATCCGATGAGACCTACTTCGAAGATCACTTACGCCGACATCAATAGGTGTACCTTCAAAACCCAATCTTTTAAGCATCGGAACGGACATCAGATTAGCTTGTGCACCGCAGTCCAAGAAAGCACGGCAAGGAACATGGTAGCCATTTTTGTCAATGAGACTGACGACCGCTGTCAGAAGCAATGTATGGGGAAGGCTAGCTGTACAGATGACTGAACATGGCGAAGCGATCGTGGGGGTGGAGGTAGCCGGGCAGACGAGTTGTCGGACGCCGATTGTAAGCTTTGATTAGTATTTGCATTCGGAGCAGAGTTTTCCTCTGGTTTGACCTTACTTTCCAACTTCGAGTCATCATGAAGCATCGAGTGATGACGCTTGTTACACTTTGAGCAACACTTCTTGGATGGACAGTCAACTGAGAGATGGCCGAGACGCAGACAATTAAAACAAAGACGACAACTTTTTACCTTGGAGACTCGTTCAGAGATTTACAACTTACAGAAATATGGATATTGTGACCGTTCAATCGTCACAATGAAATATTTGGTGGCAAGGCCAGTTGAAGGTTGAGAAAAGAAATAAAAATATTGTTATTTATGTTCGTGTTGTCAAACTCCAAATGTCTAAATGTCAAAATATTCGTCTGTCTCCACTCTTATTAGTGTTTGAGTGACGTCTATTTTGTCATTTAGTAGCCCCATGGTTGATGTCTTTCTGAAATATATTTTTTGTTTTGTGTTTATTCCGACAGTAGTTTATTTATTTTTCTATTTATTTACTTATTCATTTATTTATTCATATATTTATTTATTTTCTTATTTATTTATTTTTGAGTTAGTTTATTTATTTATTTATTTATTTATTTATTTATTCAGATTTTTTATTTTTCATAGTTTTTTTCATATTTATTTACAAAATTTAATAATATATGCGGAACAAGTATATAGGGACTTTTCATTTGTTAAGGCTAAGCATGCAGCCAATTTGTCGGAGTAAATTTTAAAGTAGTATAGGACATCAACCATTCTAGTGTGTAAGTTTTGTTCTGCCTGTGTTCCCGAACCGTCAAACTTCGTCCATCATCGTGTCTGCTATCATCGTCATCGTCGTCATGGAAGTATGATCGTCAGCTATGAGTTATGATGGGGTATGTTCGGGGTTTATGTGCTGGCTCATGGGAGCTATAAATAGTTGCCGCGGAATAGAGCCAGGCCTCTAGTAATTTTTAAAAGTCCGGAGGAGTGACGTGATAGTGTCGGTCCGCGAGTTAGTCCGTCACCATACTGACCGCGGTAGTCCCTCGTAGTTCCGTTACAGTGTGTAGGAAGTGCCTTTAGAGCCTTGAAGTTTTTAATAAGAACCTACATTAAAACTACGAATAATAGATGTAAAACCAAAATCCACAGTTAAAATGCCCTAAAAGTTAAACATCTAAAACAAATTAAAAGTTGTACGGATCACCGGAAACTCACCACTAACGGTTAAAAAAAAGTGCACCCCAGACAATTTAGTTAGTTTTAACCGCGCTAGATTTTCGGTGATCGTTAACGTACGCCATGTGATCAAGCGAGCCAGTGGTGAACAATGAACTGCAGTTATTTGTGAATAGTGTTATTGTGGCCAACCGGACATATTGTGGAAGACCCGTGAACAATGGCATTTCGTCAAACCTGTGGTTGTCCGGTAATTGGTGCATGCTCGCTTGATCGGCCACAAACGCGCGCTCTTTAGTACCACTCCCCGGACTGGGACATTGGCCACCGTTACAATCGGCCTTACCGACACGCGACCGGGTTTTTCGAAACGTTTGGAAACCACAGTGAAAACCCAAAGCCCCAAGAAGAAGAGAGAAGAGGAGAAGAAATTGGAAGTGTAGAAGGAGAAAGAAGAAAGAAAGTTCCCCTTTGTGCCCGCTGAACGATGTTCCGGAGTCGTCGACCATGCATGCCAACGAAGTCAACGATCGGCCGCAACGGTGAGCGCTAAAAGTTAATAAAGTAAAAAAACGTCAAATAGAGTTTTCCGTTTCTTGTTTTTTCAATAAATGTTGTGTATGGCCTTCTTAACCTCAACTGTTCTTTGTTTAAGATTATTTTCCATGTAAAGAATCTTGTTCCGGCCATTTTGAATTGTATTTGTCCGCCTTGCCACCAAATATACACGGGAAGATTGTCCGGGAGAACCACCGTAAACGACCCTGAGAAAAGTAGGTTGACAACCACTGCTCCATTGATTTTATATGGGACAGGGGTTCCCAACCTACTTTCAGTAAGTATCAATATTGATAGTTGTAGTGATCCTTGCCACACACCTGACAGGTGGTGGTGCTGGTTGTGACCGATGTGGTGGCATGCACCTTAACGCTGGATGACTTCACGGGTGGTTGTTTGATGTTTTGTGGAACCTTCGGTTGATCACACTCACAGCGCTCCAATACGCTGCACTGCTCTTTGAGAAATTGGAGAGTATCTTCCAGGCTCGGTAACTCACCATGTGTAAGTGACCGCTCCCAATGCTTACGTGTAGACGGGTCAAAGCAGGATGTTAAGATTTTCGAAATAATCAGTCCTGATGTTGAATCAATCTCCTGCTTCATAAATTTCAGCCCTTCAAGTAAGTAATTTTCGCAACTCGGTGTGAGATTCTTCGACATCTTCTTCATTGAAAATAGACCACCAATGTGCGTATCTACAATCACGCGAGGGTTTTCGTACCGTTCTAGAAATATTTCCCAGGCATGGCTGAAATTATTGTCCGCAAGCGTCCTTGAATCAATAATTCCAGTACCGCCCCAACTAACGATTTCTCCAGATGATGCAACTTAGGCAGCGTCCATTTATTACGTAACGCTAAAATCGACATTGTTCGAAACCCCCCCCTCCTCCGTAACGCTTTTTTGTATGAAAATCCTAAAATTTGTGTATGGGCCGTAACGCTCAGCTGTACTCCCCCTCCCCCTAGAGCGTTACGTAATTTGTGGACGGCGCCTTAATTGCATCGGAATCTGAACACCGATCGATAATATCGGTAAACATTGCTTTGAATCGTGGCCAGTTTTCGTATCTCCCATCAAAAATGGGAATGGGAACCTTAAGAGGTTGTTGTTGTATGTTAACAGATTGTTGGCCAACAGCCGAGAGTGGCTGAGCACCAGGCTTGGTGCTTAAACGATCCATTAAGCACTCAAGGCGAACCAAGGCGTCTGTTTGCAATTGTTCAAATTCACTCAACTTTAAATCTTGATCGTCAAGTTTGCCGGTAGGAGTCACGGCAATGACTTCTTTATGGAGGGAGCAATACTCCGTGTAATGGAGATCGGTTTTTTTACTAAACACTTTAAGCAAAGGAAGACTTACCTGTGCCAAAACATCCTCTCCTTTCTCGAGCAGCTGAACAATCGCGGTCACCTTCGCCTTCACAGCACCACGTTGATGGACGAGGGACTTCAGGACGTCCTTCATTTTCGGTTGTTTGGTTGGTTTTTCCGGCGTATGTTTGACGGACATCGGTACTGGATGTGGCCTTGTCAGAGCAACCGACGATAACTCACAAGATGCCAGTCACTCTTCATCGTTTAGTTGGATATATTTCACTCATTTTCACTTTACAAGATTGCGTTCTTTTGTTTGAACATGTCCAAACGTGTTCTTCACTTTGTCACAGTCTTCTATCACTAGTGTGCCGCCGCAACAGGTACGGGGAAATCTCTTCACAAGTCTTCAAACACTTTCCATGAAGCGGAGCACTATTGGGCGTTTTTCTCGGGATTCGTTTTGTTCACAAATTCACTATCCGGCTCGATCAGGACCAATATGTTGGCCCAATGCCAACGTAGCCGTATGCTTCGAAGGACCAGATGCCTAAGCATCCACGAGAGCATCCACCGGAATCACTCGGACCTCCAATTGTCGCCGCCAGCTCAGATTTGCCATTCAATTGTCACACTGCATTCGTCTGTATCCTGGGAACCAGTTCTGAAAAGAGCTGGCTGAAAATAACTCTTAAGAAGCGGTATGTAGCGAGCAATTCGGTGGCCATGAATGCAACCGAGCAAGCAGGTACAGAAGCCGAGGATGGATGGATGGATGATGGCAGCAGCAGCTTTCAGCAGCGGAACGACGAAATCTTCCCCATCAGGCAGATCTGGACGAAACCAAACACTTCAACCCCCTGAAGAAAGCGTTAGTTCTTGAAGCCGCCGCTTTTGGTGGGGCGCCACGGGTTTGTTTACAAATTTTCAGTCTGCTGGCCAATCTGCTACGTGCGGAAGCGAACTTTGTCGTGCGAAGATAAAGTCGTGATCGAAAAACGATCATTTCCACATATTGTTCAATGCGTTTAATGTTCTTTGTTAGATTTACAAGACGCACAAGTATGAAAATACATTTAGCCCTGTGGTAGTCGGGCTCATTGGCAGATGATCACAGCAACCATGAAGTTGAGGAGACTGACAGCAGAGGGAAAACACAGTCATTGGAAGACAGAATATACTTACACCAGTGAATAAATAATTATTACAATAATTATTACGTGGCTACAATGTTTCAATAAATACTACATAATGGCCACGAGAATCAAACTCACGTGTGCGGGACGCTGGAGTAAGTATTATTTTGACGGATTTGGCCTAAAAACATCTCGCCTTGAAAGAGGGGGATGCCTGACGGTTGATGAAATATCGGGCAAGAATATCTCGCCTCGAAAGAGGGAGATGCCTTTGCGGCGGATGATAATCCGACCGGTGCGGGCAAGAATATCTCGCCTCGAAAGAGGGAGATGCCTTTGCGGCGGATGAAAATCCGACCGGTGCGGGGAAGAATATCTCGCCTCGAAAGAGGGAGATGCCTTTGCGGTGGATGAAAATCCAACCGGTGCGGGCAAGAATACTTCGCCTTGAAAAAGGGAGGTGCCTTTGCGGCGGATGAAAATCCGACCGGTGCGGGCAAGAAAGCGGTCGGATGACATGAGCGGGGGCAATCTGGACACCCTCTCGGTGGATTCCTCCTCCAGACCATCCAAGATCGGAGGCATGGCGTTCACGCTGGACGACATCCAAGATGTGGTACCCAACGAACCCATCGCCGGGGAGGACGCCAACAAAGAGAACGAAGAGTTCGGTGGAGGCGGCGGCGACGACGACTTCGAGAGGATTCGACGTGAACGAGGACGAAGACCGGATTTGTTGCCGGTGCCACTCGCAGGAAAATGAGGATTCCCACGAGAAGAAGCCCATCTCCAAACTGCATCGAAGAGACATTTCACATCATCTATCAAAACTAACGCGTGATGTACGCGATGCTGCCGTCAAGAACAGCAGTCGGATGCTGAGTTCATTGAAGCTGAAAGTGTCGCTTCCGCCACCGCGAAGCTCAAGGAACATCCGGCCTTGGAAGTGGCCAGTCAAGGTGGTGATGAGTAGGCTGATGTGGTGGCAGTGGCGACGGCGGCGACAGTCGAATCAAAAGATGCCACGGACGCATTTATGGAGCTCAAGGAGGACCAGCTGGAGATCCCCATCAAACGCACATCCACCGGGCTAAGGTTAGACGCATAGTCCTTTGTTTTTTTTTTGAAAAAAAAAGGAGATGTGGTAATCGGGTTCATTGGCAGATGATCACAGCCGTACCAACAAATAAATATTTCCAGAGTCCCTGAAGAAGGTCCCAAACGGACCGAAACGTCGGACAAAATAACATAACAGTGTTTTGATTTTGTCAAGACTGAGTAGCCACAAAACATTAGATGATCACAGCAACCATGAAGTTGAGGAGACTGACAGCAGAGGGAAAACACAGTCATTGGAAGACAGAATATACTTACACCAGTGATACTATAATAATAGAATAAATAATTATTACCTATCGTGGCTACAATATTTCAATAAATACCACAAGCCCATTTAAAACAACACTTAAATCAATTAAATTTGAATGTCGCACCTGCTCCAACAGAAAAAATCACTGTGTTTTCAGCCTTATGCAACCGCCGATTCAAATCAGCACCACGTCCAGCACCATATTTTTGGCTTCAATCCAGTTGTATGTGGATGACAGCCGTTTCATGGGGTTGAAACACTTTCGGTTGAGTGGTAGAAATTCGCCCCTGTTGGCGAGTCACGATTGTTCGGATGGTGGAATAAATCTCCAATCACTTGCACTTAACTTTAACTTTATTCCGTACAGTGTAGTCGTACATGTAAAACTGATCGATGTTCAAAATTCAATTTTAAATTTTGTTTGTACAGTTATTTTGTGTTTACATTAAATTTTATGATTAAGAGTTACAGATCTTGTCTTTTCAGTCTTTTATTTTTGTTTGTTGCTTTTCAATTTAGTTTCTTTACGAGTGTCTTGTGTGTTTGTGTGTTTACAAACTTGGTAATTTTATTTTTTTATTCTACTTAACCTACTCATCCTAAAAATTTTTAAAATCCTTATCAACCAACGCTCGGATGAGCGAGTGTTCTGATCGATTGCTTCCTCGATCCGTTCCTTGACGGTCTTGATGCCTGCGTTTCGGTACAGCTCGCTGATCCTAGTATCGTAGGGAACGTTCAGGATAAGGCGAAGTAGTCGGTTCTGGACCACTTGCAGTTTCTTCTTCTGGGTCTCCGCACACGTTCCGTGCCAGACGTTGTCGAAGGCCTTCTGGACGTCCAGGAGGACCATCGCCCTGTTGTTGGATAGGGCAGTGTTGCAGTGGATGACGTTTTCAACTCGAACCAACTGGTGAGCGGTGGAGTGCCCTCGTCGGAATCCGAACTGCACCGGAACGATGAGGTCGTGTTCTTCAATGTGCTCCATCAAGCGCTGGAGAATGATGCGCTCAAAAACCTTGCTAGCTGCTGATAGCAGGGTGATGGGCTGATAACTTGACGCGTTGGTCGGGTCCTTCCCGGGCTTCTGGATGGGAATCACTTTGCCTACCTTCCACCTGGATGGAAAGTAGCCCAGTTGTAGACATCTGGAAAAGACCGCCGCCAGGAAGCGGTACGCCTTTCTGGAGAGCTTCTTTAGAACCAGGTTGAAGATGTTATCCTTGGCCGGTGCCTTTACGAAATTTTTTTCGTAAAATTTTTAATAGAGCGAAACAAACGGGAGATTGGACTCAGTACAGGAAAGCCCTGACTGAGTACAACAACGAAATAAGAAAATCTAAAAGAAAATCTTGGATGAGGACATGTGAAAACATAAACAGCACTCCTGTAGTTGTAAGGCTACAGAAAACGCTTGCAAAAGATCATTCAAATGAATTGGGAAACCTGAAGCGCGACGATGGAGCTTTTACCAAAACTCCTCGTGAAACTTTGGATTTAATGATGGAAACCCATTTTCCAGGTTCGGTTCTATGTGTGGATTTCAATGATACCATGTCTCTGGAAGGTGAAGGATGTCCTAGTATAAACTCTTCGGAGTCACTAGTCGGACTAGTACAATAGTACAACAGTACAACAGTACTAGTACTAGTCGGAGTCGGACTAGTACAATAAACACCGCCTCAGAGTTAGCTGATGAAACCTTCACGAAGGCCAGAGTGGAAAATGCAATTCTCGCGGTCAGTATCATACGGGCGTATCTACAATGATCGATTTATCTTCATCGATTTTCTCTTTGGTTAATGACTTGGCCGGCAAATCATTTTTGGTTGTTCTAGATGCTAGTCCTAGTCATCCTTCACTGACATACACCGATAGATCATCCGACTATTGGTCGTATTTCCCGGAATAATCCGAAGAGAAAATCGATGAAGAGAAATCGATCATTGTAGATACGCCTGTATGATACTAAACGCGAGAATTAGATCTTTTCAGAGCCTTTGAAATCTGCAGGAGTTGATGGAATGTTTCCAGCACTGATTCAAAATGGATAAGCGGTGTTGGTTCCATCACTAATGTTCAAGGCTAGTTTAAGATTGAATTACGTTCCATCAAAATGGAGACTTGTAAAAGTTATCTTTATACCACAAACCCGATTTAATCCACCTATGATGAACAGAACCCGTCTTACACTTATTAAAACTATTGTTGTATTATTTGTATTTAGCATATTTATTTTGTGTGATGGACCAAAAGTTCTAGAAAATATTGTGGATTTGGCATCTAGTGGATTGGTTTGCAAAATAGCATCATGCACCATGGACTAAACTACCAGAAATGCCAGACACTTTTTAGAATCTTGTATGAAATTTTTAAAAAATAGCTTACATATTCTGGAATATTGTATCTTTTGTTAACTGCCAAAAGATCTTGAATCAATAGGAAGCAATCAGAGAAGTACTAGATTGAAAGTAGTGAGCTGGATTTTTGTATGGTGAGATGATCAGTTCTCCGTTTCTGCAATGAAATGGTGCAAACAGCGTGGGTTATATGATTCCTTGCCTAATTTGATGCTGTTTGAGCAAAAGTTTGGGTAACTGTGTTGTTGAAGATGCAAGAAACAAATAATACAACAACACAGTTAAACAAACTTTTGCTCAAACAGCATCAAATTAGGCAAGAAATCATATAACCCACGCTGTTTGCACCATTTCATTGCAGAAACGGAGAACTGATCATCTCACCATACAAAAATCCAGCTCACTACTTTCAATCTAGTACTTCACTGATTGCTTCCTATTAAGAAAATCAGCGAGATACACTTTGTCTAATATCTCTTAATCAGTCGAATAAATTAGCTCCGAAGTACTTGGTATTCATGGTTATGGACGTTATGGTGAAAAAAGGACAAAAATGATATATCTACTATGTTAATCAGTTTTGGAACTAGCTCGTTATTTTGGCTGTCCAGTTCTTGCATTTTTCCCACAATTTATAAATTCAAAGCTTTCATATTATTAGTTTTCATTGAATTCCTGTTTATTTGTATTTTGTTATTTATAATTTTATTGAAAACAATAACCTGATAGTATACACTTTATATGAGGTCAGCATTATTGATTGAACAATAATTTCCCATAGACCAAAAGATCATGCAAGATAACAAGCGAATATAATAATAAAAACCCGAATTAATCCACCTATGGTGAACAGAACCCTTCTTACACTTATTGAAACTATTGTTGTATTATTTGTATTTAACATGTTTATTTTGTGTGATGGACGAAAAGTTCTAGAAAATATTGTGGATTTGGCATCTATTGAATTGGTTTCCAAAATAGCATCATGGACCATGGACTAAACTACCAGAAATGCCAGACACCTTCTAGAATCTTGTGTGATTTTTTAAAAAAATTGCTTACATATTCTGGAATATTGTACCGTGAGGTCGCCATTCACCGCTCACTTTGAGTCAAATGATCAAATGTTAGTAAAGTATCGTAGCAAAAGTGAATCAAAAAACTATCATTTCACCAAGCTTTTATATGGGTGTACCTGAAATCACGTTCTCAAAAAATATTTCTTACACTGCGCTGCAGGAAAACATGGGAACTGTTCAGGGCAAACAGCAGAAGAAATATCCAACAGGTAAAACCCGTTAAAAATTCCATTTTGACAAAACAGGATGAACTGAATGTCATGAATCATCAATACTTTGGTAAATAAAAGTTTTTTTGTTTTTATAAATGAATAGTTTCTGTGATTCCATGAAAAAATAATCCAGTGAGCGGTGAATGGATCCATTATGAGCGGTGAATGGATGCATGAGGGGTAATAGGAGCCAAGAGATAACACATTTGAATTTTTTATTTTTTCGGTTGTAAACATATTTAACAATCGTTTTATATTTTTTCTATAATAACAACATAATTGTTGAGTTGTTAACGTAAATTAAAGTGCAATATTCGCAAACGTCGAATTTTAACGTCATATACTTTACGAAAATGCCGTTAAATGAGCGGTGAATGGCGACCTCACGGTATCTTTTGTTAACTGCCAAAAGATCTTGAATCGATTAACAAATGGATAAGAAAATCAGCGAGATATACTTTGTCTAATATCTCTTAATTAGTCGATCAAATTAGCTCCGAAGTACTTGGTATTCATGGTTATGGTGCAAAAAGGACAAAAATGATATATCTACTAAGTTAATCAGTTTTGGCATTAGCTATTTATTTTCGCTGTCCGGTTCTTGCATTTTTCCCACAATATATAAATTCAAAGCTTTCATTTAACATATTGTTAGTTTTCATAAAATTCCTGTGTATTTGTAATTTGTTATTTATAGTTTTATTGAAAACAACAATACACTTTGTCAGCATTACTTATTGAAAAAAAAATTCCCTTAGACTGGTCAAAAACTAATCCAAGATAACAAGTAAGTGAATAGATTAATAAATAAAAAAGAATTTATTGAAATATTCTTCGTAAGATATCTCAGTAATCAAGGTCCAATCGAAATAAAATTTCAGGGCCTTATATTGCGCGCAAACCCCAACATTTTATTCCCACCTTTGGGTTTCCGCGCCGAAGACCCAGCGCCAGATTCGGCGACAAAGAAAACTGACAGCAGTCGCCGGACAGTTGGCAATCCTGATATTTGACGGCGGCCGCCCGGTAGTCATGGGAGTGGATTGTTGTCACGAAAATAGATCTTTTCGCTGAAAATGCATGTGTATTGAGTTATTGTTGACAGATTTTCTGCAGTGTTAGTGTGAAATTCAGCGATTTTCTGTATCGCGTAAGCCTTCGCTGGAAGAAAACGTCATGTTGTTCAGCGAAGCAAGGAAAATTTTCAGTGAAAAAAGCAATACAAGGATATTGTAGCTTTCATTTGGTGCTTAGAGAACCCATATCGGTTGACAGATGGCTGAGATATTTATTATGGTACCCTTGGTCCAAAATCTTTCAAAAAGTTAACCTGTATTACTCCCAAGTACTCTTTGAAAGATATCTCGGTAATCAAATGTCCAATCCTAATGAAATTGTATAGGGTTCTACTAGAATGTCGTAGCTTTCATTTGGCGCCAGGGTAACCGAAATCGGTTGACAGACGGCTAAGATATTTATTATTATACAATTGGTCAAAAATCTCAAAAAGTTTAGTTGTATAAATCCTAAGTACTCTTCGAAAGATATCTCTGTAACCAAATGTCCAATCGAAATTAAATTTCTGGGTGATCTACTAGGATGCTGTAGCTTTCATTTGGAGCCAAGAGAACTTAAATCGATTGACAAACGGCCGAAATATTTATTATGATACACTTGGTGAAAAATCTTAAAAAGTTTAGAAGTATGACTCATAAGTACTCTTCGAGAGATATCTCGGTAACCAAACGTCCAATCGAAAAAAAATTCAATAGCGTTCTACTAGGATATAGTAGCTTTCATTTGCTTCCAAGAGAACTCAAATCGGTTGACAGACGGCTGAGAAACGTGCGTGACTTTTTTTTGTAACGCACATACACACACACACACATACACACATACACACATACACACACACACACACATACAGACATTTGCTCAGTTCGTCGAGCTGAGTTCATTGGTATATGAGACTCGGCCCTCCGGGCCTCGGATCAATAGTCGGTTTTTCGAGCGATATTTATACCCTTCTTATGGGTGTAAGAAGGGTAATAAAGGAATTTATTGAAATACTCTTCGAAAGATATCTCAGTAACCAAATGTCCAATTGAAATAAAATTTCAGGGCCTTTTACAAGGATACTGTAGCTTTCATTTGGTACAAAGAGAACTCAAATCGGTTGACAGACGGCGATTGTGCGATATTTGCCAGAAAACCGTTCGCCAGAATGCCATTGGCCAGAAATACATTTGCCAGAAAATACCATTTCCCAGAAAACCGTTTGCCAGAAAGAACCATTTCCCAGAAAACCATTTGCCAGAATGTACCATTCCCCAGAAAGTACCATTTCCCAGAAATTTTCCATAGTTCTCAATCCTGAAGTGTTCCCAATCTAATGATAATTTAAAAAATTCTTTTTTTTATTTGCTTGGGATAGATTAGCCCACAATAACGATTGCAAAATGTAAAATTTAATTTTTGTTCAGATTTATTATATGCGAAAGTTAAATAAATTACCAGAACTGATGTAAGAGCAAGCAAGAAATGAATTTAGAGTAACTTTTAAAGAAAAGCTTATAGTTTGAAGAAGGGAAAATCACTGTGAAACAAAAAAAATGATGTGAACTTAAACCTTTCAAACTTCACAATACATTAAATCTTTGATGTTATTCAAATATTTTATTGCGCAAAACAGCTTATTTTTTCAATTAGAACATTTCCACAAATTTGTCTTGTGGATAAGTTGATCATAATGTGGATCCAATTGATCAAATATTATTTTTACGGAATTTGTTCAATACTCATCAAAGATTTACCTTTCTTCAACACATAGGATGTTCTTCCCAGCTTTTACTGATGTGGAATTTTTGGCTTACCTTATATTTTTCAAAGATTCCCTGCTTTCAATTGAAAGTAATTTTTAAGCTTTTTAATAATAATTTTTGTGCCAAACAGCAAAATTATCCGGAATTGTTGATCAAACATTTAAATCAATCGAATACCATAAACAAAAACCTATTGGAAGCAACGAGTAAAATACACAGAAATAATAACTCAAGTGACGGTTTTACCTATACCATTAGCCTGACTGTCACTGCCCGAAAGCCATTACCATTAGGCCGAATATCACTTGATCAAATGCTTTAAAAAGCTTGTTTTTGAGGAAATTAATTCTAATAATTCCAGCAGAGTTTTTTCCTTCTTTTAATCATCTGCTGTTCTTTTTGGATGAACTTCTTAGTTTATTTGCGCCGATTCTAACCAATACATTCTCTTATCACGGTAAGGTAATTGTAACATGTGAGCTTAACATATTTGGGCTTTGGTATAGGACAGATTAGTGAAGTACTAGATTTGTAGTAATGAGCTGAATTTTAGTATGGTGAGAAGGTCAATTCTCCGTTTCTGCAATGAAATGGCGCAAAAAGCGTGGGTATTATGATTCCTTGCCTAATTTGATGCTGTTTGAGCAAAACTTTGGGCAACCGTGTTGTTGTTTCCTCCATTTCTTGCAACATAAACAACATAGTTATCCAAAGTTTTGCTCAAACAGCATCAAATTAGGCAAGGGATCATAATACCCACGCTTTTTGCATCATTTCATTGCAGAAACGGAGAATTGACCTTCTCACCATACTAAAATTCAGCTCATTACTACAAATCTAGTACTACACCGAACGTGCCCCATTATAGCTAATGGCGCTCCGGCTACTGTTGTAGAATCTTAATATCCATGGTGTTAGGGAATTCGACTGAAGGCCGTTGGGTCGAATGTCATTTGGTCAAAAAGTGCAGAATGGCCATATTTTTTTTCGTTTTCTCCTTTTATGCTGTTAAAATAACTGTTGAAGTTGGAGCTACTGTATTTTCACCATGAATCTTTCCTTCTTTTAAATATAGGAACAATAAATGGGTTTAAGATCTGTATTTTTTTTTTTGTTTTCAATAATTAAACTATTAGTCCAGCAATACCAATATTGCTTTATGGTTCTAACATAATCAACAATTTATGGAAAGAAACTAGTCTTACAATAAAACTAGAAAGAACAGCCTGTGTTTAGAAGAAGGAAAAATTCACTATTTGAACTAACCCAGTAACCACGGTGCTGAAGCATTATTGCATGCAGATATACGGTGTATTTAGAACAATCATTAAGAACATTTAAGGTTGATTCAAAGTGGAAATGGGAATTATGCGACTGAACTAAGATTATAGCAGTGAAATCTTAATTTGGTTCTATAATTGACCATTTCCGCTTCAAATCAACCTTAAAGTTGCGTATATCTGCACGCAAAAAGGCTTCAGCATCATGGTTACTTGGGGAGAGAATAGTTTAGTTGTAGAAAAATAGTTTTTTGCATCGAAACCGTTGATATTCAACTAGTGAATTTTGCCTTCTTTTAAACATAGGCTGTTCTTCTTAGTTAGTAAGACTAGATTTTGACATTAATTGTTGATTGCGGTAAAACAATACGGAAATATTAATATTGTAGAAGTATCAGCTAATTATTGGAAAACCGAACAAATGTAAGAAACCGTCCCGATTCCTGTTCCATAATCACTGAATAGCGATTCGTGATCACCATTCTATCCATTGACCAATCGGCCTAATGTACTTCGGTCAGCAGTATTTTCACCATACTAGATGTTTGTGGACGTATACACTTACAGTCTATTTTGCGGAACGACAACAGTGTTGATATTGATATTCACACTCACGGGCTTGGACGCGACCTACTATCAAATTTCCATTCATGAAATGAGTAATCAGCTGATCCAAAACGTCTCGTAAAATGGCTCATAGTCTAGTTACATCGAAGTCTCGCGCTTAGTATCATACAGGCGTATCTGTAATGATCGATTTCTCTTCATCGATTTTCTCTTTGCTCAATAACTACCGGTGAATCATTTCCAGTTGTTTTCGTTGGTCTAGCTTTAGTCGTCCTTTATCGAAACAAACCAAGAGATCATCCTAGCAGTGAACATATCAAATTATTGCAAAAGATTTTTTTTTGTTAATGGACTGAAATTAATTCTTAGGAAATTAATAAAATTTCTATTTGCCCGAAAGTACCATTTGCCAGAATGTAGCAATCCCCAGAATTTAATATTTAATATTAAATTCTGGGGATTGGTACATTCTGGCAAATGGTACTTTCGGGCAAATAGTATTCTGGCAAATGGTACATTCTGGCAAATGGTTTTCTGGCGTTTGTCATTCTGGCGAATGGTTTTCTGGCGAACGGTTTTCTGGCAAATATCGCATAATCCTGCTTCTCAGCTTAGTGTTCTATGAGCACTTCCACAGTTATTAACTGAGAGCTTCCTCTGCCAATGACCATTTTGCATGCGTATATCGTGTGGCAGGCACGAAGATACTCTATGCCCAAGGAAGTCAAGGAAATTTCCTTTACGAAAAGATCCTGGACCGACCGGGAATCGAACCCGTCACCCTCAGCATGATCATGCTGAATACCCGTGCGTTTACCGCCTCGGCTGGGTAACCTGTATTACTCCCAAGTACTCTTTGAAAGCTGGGCTTCAAAACGGTGAGTCGATAAGGAGAACGTCCAATATACTCTGGTCCTCACAAGTTCCTACCCCATGCTTCCACAGGTCAAGCGATGACAAAGACCGGCCGCCAGCTAAGAGTTGTGTGCTTAGCTGGTAGTGCAGCTTGGGCACTGTTGTCCTTCTGACTTCAGCTAGATTGAGGAGGTACGATCCGAGCGTCTGTTCATCAAGGAGGTGCGGCTCAAACAGCGTCTGTTCTGGCATCCAGCGGCTGAGTAAGAAACGCTGCACCACGCCCAGCTAGATCCAAGGCGGTAGCCCCATCAGCGTGGTCGTCGCAGTAGTGTTGGTTGGGACGTTAAACAGAACTAGTACGATGGTCCTCCGGCGAGACAGGAGTGTTGGCGTAGGCCCAATAAGCCACCCGTAAAAATCCCCATTGCGAATAACATAGGAGAAAATACGACTCGATACAATCGGCAAAGACCCACGCGACGAAATAAGGACTACGATTGGAAACTTGGAACATGGAAATGCAAGTTACTAGGTTTCGCAGGATGTGACAGGATAATCTACAACGAACTACATCCCCGCAACTGAGCGATTCCACGAACAAGTGGGAAATTTTACCAGTTTTTATTTTTTGTATTTTTTGATTTGCATGAAACCTTGCATACAAGTTTTTGGGGAACAAAAACGCCGTTTTGCATACTTGGTTCGCCATTTTGAATCTAGCCTTACTTATGAGAAGGGCCTATGAAAAATACACATGATATCTTCAAAAAATTGTATCTCGAAAACGGTTTGTCCGATCGGTTTGGTGTCTTCGGCGAAGTTTTAGACAATTGTTGGTGCTATATGGAGAAAATATGTACGGTAAAAAAAATGTTTGGTTTTTGTGATTTGAACTAAAATATAGATTTTCCCTTAAAAGTGACATGTCAATTTTTTTTTTAATTATCCTTATGTTATAGCTGACTGAAAATGCTATCTAGTGCACAGTGGGTTGTTCTGGAGAAAAATAGGGTACAATGAAAAAAAAAATGTTTTAAAAAATTACGATTTTCTAAAAAAGCGATTAAAAAAAGTCAAAAAAGTTTGTCGCCCTAATTTTATGAAAGTACATCAAATTTGCAAGCAAAAAGTACTTCGGTACATTTTTCTAAGTACATTTTTCTAAGATGCACCGTTTAGAAGATATTACTAATTTAATATTTTATTTTATAACTTAATAAGTTTTAGCCCTTTCCGGATGTACTCCGTGTTTCTCCAGTTTCAAAAGTATATTTTTCGGAAAGATTGGAAAATTTTGAGTTAAAATGACACTGACAGCTTAAAGATTGAGCATGAGCATAGCATGAGCATAGATGACCGCACAATTCGTAGTTGCTACTCCGTGATTGACCAGAGCAATCGAAATTGCACAAGTAACCAATGAATAGGGCTTGGGACTAGCTTACTATTCTCAATGTACACAGGTCGAGAGCTCTCAACTTTAATAAGGTCAATAACGGCGCCGGCCACGTCCTTACGGTCATCGAGGATGGAAGGGAATGTTAGTAAGACAAACGTTGTTATAAAGACCGCGACTCGCTGCATCTCCACGTTTGTCTCAGGAAGGAATTTTTTGTTAGTAGGGTAAGGTACATTGTCAGTCCGGGAGTCACACAACCGACCACTTTTCGACGCAGGAACTAGCCAAGAAGAAAATTCGATCGCGCGTCTCCACTCCACTAGGGAGCAGAAACCTTTAGTCTATTCCACACAGAAATACACTGAACGCGACTCACTTGTCGGCACCCGGAATTTTCTCGACCGGCGAACCCGAACTAACATTTTTCACTCTTTTGTGTAAATGCAAAAAATGAAAGAAAATATTTATTATCAACTAAAAGTGTATTGGAAACTAGCGCCGAAGGGAAGCGAAAAATTCGGAACCGACTCAACCACGGCGCGCGCACACTCGTCCCGTCGTCGGAGCCCCGCAGAGAGAAGAGAAAAAAATCGCAAAAATCTAGCAAAGCCAGCGCGCGAAACTTTGCTGCTGACGAACTACCGCACACTACTGACTGCTTGGCGTCCCGTCGTCGGTGCCCCGCAGAGAAGAAAAAAGATCGCAAAAATCTAGCAAAGCGAGCGCGCGAAACTTTGCTGCTGCCAAACTACCGCACACTACTGACTGCTTGGCGTCCCGTCGTCGGTGCCCCGCAGAGAAGAAAAAAAAAGTCGCAAAAATCTAGCAGAGCGAGCGCGCGAAGCTTTGCTGCTGCCGAACTACCGCACACTACTGATTGCTTGGCGTCCCGTCGTCGGTGCCCGCAGAGAAGAAAAAAAAATCGCAAAAATCTAGCAAAGCGAGCGCGCGAAACTTCTACTTTTCCGTGCGATGTTACGAAGAAATGCCATTCAGCGTCAATACCATACCTTGACTTAAACTTACAAAGACTAGAAAAGTTTTTTCGGTTTTTATACTGTGAAGCAGCACCATCTGACATAAAATAATTTTTTTTCATGTTTTTATTTTGATCAATTTGTAAAAAGTTTATCATTTTACACAAATTAACAGCGACTGAATCATGTCGTAGTTCTTCTGAAATTCTAATGAAGCTAAAATGTTTAATTTGCATATTTTCAGTATTATGCCTCTCAAGAAAAATCAGAATATGGCGATTATCTTCCTCTGGCTTCTGATATCAGCGCGACAGTCACTAATCATAACAGCGTCACCAGATTTAAAAGTATGTAATTCCACTATATGGGGTTTGACAGCAAGAACACTCATTCCACTGAACTACTCTTGCCGTTCGTCACAAATACATTCGAAAACATCTGTCACTTCGCGAAACCCACGTGCTTTTGTTTTTGGCGGGAACACTTTTTCTTTTGTTTTGCCTTGCGACTGTCATGCGGCGGTATGCCTTGCGAGCGTACGACCGCCGCAGAACTCTAATAAAAGATAAGCGCGACAATATAATATATTACGAAAGGATGGATTGTAGTCTGTTGCACGTTCCAATGGTGTGATTGAACTTCATCCTGCAAAACGAAGCTGTAATTTTCAGAAAAGTCACAAATAGCTAAAAATTCACCATCTTGCAAGTTTTGTTTTGTAGTTTTCAAAAAATTGGATTGTTGGGTTTTTTACAAAATCATGCGGAATCAAACTTTCTAATTTTGAGCTGAAAAATGTAACAAAGTCATCGGTTTGCTTTACAATAGTTTCTAAATCACATCTGTCAGTGGTAACCCATTGTTCAAATGAAAGCTTTTCAACAAAGTTTTCATCCAGTTGTTTCAATAAACAGTCTTCTAAAACTGAGGTATCTGGGCAGTTTTTACATCTTCGTAGATGGCAATGGGTTGTCTTATTTTCGCAAAGTAATCTATTCGTTAATGTTTATAGATCATTCAAGACATTCTATTTTTTTAAGCTATGTAGAATTTAATTAACATTTTCATGCGTAGTGCAAACGCAAACATTATGCGTTCCTGTGATAGTCAATAGTTTACATTGCCTTGGCCGGAGGCTTGCAAATGATGAAAACCCTATTTTTATATTGACGTACATTTCATTAAAGCGTCATCATTAACAATCTTTTCTGAACAGCTAATCTCGTATTTCCTGTCTTTACGCTAACAAAATCTCTTTGGCCTGGCATTGCACGGCTTATATCATCGTCCTCAAAAAAAAATTCAAAACCAGTCCTTTTGTTTCATTACTCAAAGCTTTTCCATAGCTTGAACCTTGAGATGAATCTAATACATTATCTCTTTCCTTTCTTGCATCTGATGCCATATTTCTACTAGTTTTAAATACGTCTACAATTTTTAGTACTGGCCATGATTTTGGTAACAATGATAAAATTGATAGTTTTTCTTGCCTTGTGGCTGAATTTAAAAATTTAATTTTCATATTTTCTATGACTTCATCAAACTCGTTTGCTTTTTCTGTTTTAGCGTCTAATTTAAAAAGATTTCTTCGTACACCTTCGACGATTTCAGCGCACTTTTTTTGTCAGGATAGTGAACATTTTTAACCTTACCGAAATCTATAAGCAAAACACGAATAGCTGCTACTCCTCGGTTGAATATTTAGACGTCTACAAGCACCGTGAAGTCTTCATTTGATTGAATTGTGCTTAGCGATGACGCTGACGGTATCGTGACCAAACTTTCATAGCTTTGCGAATCAGGTACATCAGGTATGGTCTGAACAGTTGGCATCCTTGAGCCGCCGGCTACGCTTTGTTCTTCGTTTTGAGTGAGGTGAGCTCTTGAACCAATATGTAGACGGCAAGACGAACAAATACGAAAATCCATGGTGTTCAGTGTGGATACCTTGGAAAATCCAATTGATTTTAGTTTTTGGATGATACCATCCGTGAGATATCGCAGTTCTTTCGAAAACTGATTGTCTTTGAATGGACGAATACATCTGATTTTACTCATTTTGTAATCTGTAACATAGAAAATATTTTCCAATTGTTGGTTTTGTACTAAAATATCAGAAAACATATAATTAAAATGTGTATTTAAAACTTACCTTTGCACCAAAACGTGTTACACTTTCCTTTACAACTATTATGTTATCTAACAACACTGGATGTAGTTCAAAAACACTGGATTATGAGCTGAAATTACTATGAAATCACTATGCTTCTAGCAACCTTTCTGCATTTACTGTTTGGTTTTCCCTAGTAGATACTGGATGAATTCAGAACCGAGTCAGACATTATTATACAGCTCACGGGTATAAATCATAGAATGCTGGGTAAAGACTGTTGGAAGATAGGTAGAGTTGAACGCTCAGGTATCGTCAGGTACGAGTTTGGAGAGTTGGAGCGAGGTAGATTTGCTGGCGTAGGTATATTGTTATTGAAGAAGATTGTAAATTGTATATACCTAGAATGAATAAAGAGTGCGGCGGTTGTTGATTGAGGTATCAGTCGGCAGCCGTCCATCAAACTGAAGGTGACTACTGCGTTCTTTTTATTTATTATTAAGAAACGGTCTTCGACGGAACTAGCCTCGTTATGGCCAGCGTGGCCATGGTGGACTAGTTCCAACAAGGACCATGTTTACAATCCCCAACTGTACGTAGTACAGCTAACTGGTATCTAAATACCTGTATCTAATACTTGTTAGCATGTTTTCAGCAGAACGCACCAAAAATCACTGGAAGAAATCATTGTTCCTGATAGTGGGATTTTGTAACTTGTTTTTCAAAATACTTTTAAGGCAGAGAATTTCACTCAAATCTTTAAGCTGTCAGTGTCTTTTCAACTCAAAATTTTCGAATCTTTCCGAAAAAAATCCTGAGAAACTGGAGAAACACGGAGTACATCCGGAAAGGGCTAAAACTTATTAAGTTATCAAAAAAAATCAATATTAAATTAGTAATATCTTCTAAACGTCTTAGAAAAATGTTACCGAAGTACGTTTTGCTTGCAAATTTGATGTACTTTCATAAAATTAGGGCGACAAACTTTTTTGACTTTTCTTAATCGCTTTTTTTGAAAATCGTAATTTTTTAAAACATTTTTTTTTCATTGTACCCTATTTTTCTCCAGAACAACCCACTGTGCACTAGATAGCATTTTCAGTCAGCTATAACATATGGATAATTAAAATAATATTGACATTTCACTTTTAAGGGAAAACTATATTTTAGTTCAAATCACAAAAACCAAACATTTTTTTTACCGTGCATATTTCCTCCATATAGCACCAACAATTGTCTAAAACTTCACCGAACCGATCGGACAAACCGTTTTCGAGATACAATTTTTTGAAGATATCATGTGTATTTTTCATAGGCCCTTCTCATAAATAAGGCTAGATTCAAAATGGCGAACCAAGTATGCAAATCGGAGTTTTTCTCCCCCAAAGACTTGTATGCAAGGTTTCATCCAAACAAAAATATATGAAAATTACTCGTTGCTGAAATTATATGGAACAGCTCAACTTCGACATCGTGGCGTTGCAGGAACTTTGTTGGACTGGACAGAAAGTGTGGAAAAGCGGGCATCGAGCGGCTACCTTCTACCAAAGCTGTGGCACCACCAATGAACTGGGAACAGGATTTATAGTGTTGGGCAAAATGCGACAACGTGTGATCGGGTGGCAGCCGATCAACGCAAGGATGTGCATGTTGAGAGTTAAGGGCCGTTTCTTCGACTACAGCATCATCAACGTCCACTGCCCACACGAAGGGAGACCCGATGACGAGAAAGAAGCGTTCTACGCGCAGTTAGAGCAAACAAACGATGGTTGCTCGCCGCGTGACGTGAAAATCGTTGTCGACGACATGAACGCGCAGGTAGGAAGGAAGGAAATGTACAGACCGGTAATCGGGCGAAACAGCCTGCACGCCGTATCGAATGATAACGGCCAGCGATGCGTAAACTTTGCAGCCTCCCGTGGTATGGTAGTCCGAAGCACCTTTTCCCCCGCAAAGATATCCACAAAGTCACCTGCAGATCACCCGACCATCAAACAGAAACCCAAATCGACCACGTTCTAATCGACGGTAAATTCTCCCTGGATATAACCAACGTCCGCACATACCGCAGTGTGGATCACTACTTAGTCGCTGTATGCATGCACTCAAAACTTTCGACAGTTATCACCACGCGTCGAAGTCGAACGCCGCGGCTCAACATCGAGCAACTTCGTAACGTAGAAGTGGCTCAAGAATACGCGCAGCAGTTTGCAGTGGCCCTACCAACGGAAGAGCAGCTTGGCGCAGCTACACTTGAAGATGGCTGGAGGGACATCCGATCCGCCATAGGTAGTACCTCGGCTACAGCACTAGGCTTCGCGACTCCGAATCACAGAAACGACTGGTACGACGGCGAATGTGAACAGTTGAAAAACGAGAAGAATGCAGCATGGGCGAGAATGCTGCAACACCGTACGAGAGCGAATGACGCACGTTACAAACAGGCGCGGAACAGGCAGAACTCAGTCTTCCGTATAAAGAAGCGCCAGCAGGAAGAACGAGATCGCGAAGCGATGGAAGAGCTGTACCGCGCTAAGGACACACGAAAGCTCTACGAGAAGCTGAACCGCTCGTGCAGAGGCTTTGTGCCACAAGCCGACATGTGCCGAGATAATCACAGGAATTTTCTCACGAGCGAGCGTGAGGTGGTCGAGAGGTGGCGGCAGCATTACGATGAGCACCTCAATGGCGACGTTGCAAGTACCGAAGGTGGCGTGGTAACAGATCTAGGAGTATGTGCACAGGACGAAAGACTTCCGGCCCCTAACCTTCAAGAGATTGAAGAGGAGGTTGGCCGGTTGAAAAACAACAAAGCCGTTGGAGCAGATCAACCACCAAGCGAGCTTCTAAAATACGGTGGAGAAGCACTGGTGAGAGCACTACACTGGGTCGTTACCAAGATTTGGGAGGAGGAAGTATTACCGGAGGAATGGATGGAAGGTATCCTGCCGTAATTCTGCAAAGTGACGTAAGCGACATTGATAGTTTTGGCCCATTTTTTGGATATTATGCATAAAACTCTTGCTCATCTTCTAAGTTTCTTTCCATAGATGATAGATTATGACTAGATCTTGCATTCTAATATACCAGGAATACCACAGTGTTATTTTTACACCAGATATTATATATAACATACCAAAAAATATCGAAATTTTGAATGGCGCTTACGTCACTTTGCAGAATTACGGCAGTATCGTGTGTCCCATCTACAAATGCCGCGAATACAACGTGCCCACACATCAGTTGTTCAACGATTTCAAATCGGCTTATGATACAATCGATCGAGAACAGCTATGGCAGATTATGCACGAATAAGGATTCCCGGATAAACTGATACGGTTGATCAAGGCTACGATGGATCGAGTGATGGGCGTAGTTCGAGTATCAGGGACACTCTCGAGTCCCTTCGAATCTCGCAGAGGGTTACGGCAAGGTGATGGTTTTTCGTGCTTGCTGTTCAACATTGCGTTAGAGGGTGTAATAAGAAGAGCGGGGATAAACACGAGTGAGACGATTTCCACGAAGTCCGTTCAGCTGCTTGGTTTCGCCGAAGATATTGATATTATTGCTCGTAACGATGGCGAAACGTACATCCGACTAAAGAGTGAAGCCAGGCTACCTGTACAAGATTCTCGAAAGTTACTTTCAGAATCGAGTACTAGTTTACGACACGGAGGTGGGTCTGAGGTGCTTCCACATAACCTCAGGAGTCCCGCAAGGTTCCATCTTGGGTCTGGTGTTATGGAATGTGCGACGAGGTGTTGAGGTTAGAGTACCCAGTGAGAGTGGAGATTGTCGGATTTTCCGACGACATAACGCTGCTGTGAAACGATTGAGGAGGTGAAGTTGACTACCGACCACTCGATCAAGGTTGTGGAGGCGTGGATGCGGTCCAGGGAACTGGAGCTAGCTCACCACAAGACTGAGGTGACGGTTGTTAACAACCGGAAGTCAAAGCAACAAGCGAAGATCAGTGGGGCATGATGATGGACGATAAGCTTACCTTCGGTAGCCACGTCGATTTTGCCTGTAAAAGGGCCTCCACAGCTATTGCGGCACTGTCCCGGATGATGTCCAATAGCTCTGCGGTGTACGCCAGTAAGCGCAAACTTCTGGCTAATGTGGCTACGTCCATACTTAGGTATGACGGCCCGGCGTGGGGCACCGCGCTAAGTACTAAATGCTACCGATGGAAGCTGGAAAGTGCTTACAGGCTAATGTACCTGAGGGTTGCGAGCGCGAACCGTACCGTGTCACACGACGCTCTCTGCGTCATTACTGGTATGGTGTCTATCGGCATCCTTATCAGTGAGGACATGGAGTGCTCCGAAATGCGCGGCACAAGAGACATACGCAGGACTGCCAGAATGGCCTCTATAGTCAAATGGCAGCACGCGTGGGACAGTTCCACCAAAGGAAGGTGGATACCGAGGGTAGATAGTTGGATTAATAGGCGACACGGGGAAGTTACATTCCATCTGACACAGGTCCTTTCAGGTCATGGTTGCTTCCGACAGTATCTACACCGTTTCGGATTCTCCCGAATGCCCAGTGTGCAATGGTTTAGAGGAAACTGCGGAACACGTTTTGTTCGTGTTCCCGCGTTTTCGCACAATGCGTGACCGCATGCTTGCCACATGCGGGAGGACACAACTCCGGACAATTTGGTCCAGATAATGAGTAGGGATGAGTTTGACTGGAACGCCATTTCAACGGCTATCACCCATATCGTCTGGGAGCTACAGGACTCGGAGAATGGCTAGGTCAGATGCAGTACAAGAGGTGGTCCAGGGGTTCAGAGTCGGCTTCGTAGGTCATACCGGTGCCCTGCAGTCGAGATCGACCCTTACAGCGATTAAGTGGCCGCGGAGAGGAAGTCCCGGTAGTGGTGCTGTCGTGGCGTCGGTCTACTGAGTTGGATCTGAGCCCGCGATGGGAAGGGGTCCCCAGCAAGGGTCGGGGCAGGTGGAGACCCTGCTGTCAGCAACCTTCTGGTGCAGCTATCAGCCTGGAGGGTACCCTTGCCTTCAGCAGGTCAGATCGGGTTTCACGTGGGCATCAGTTCTTGATGTCTGCTAAGCAGTTGGGCGCGGGCGGGGTTGACTCTGCCCGCCTTCAGAGGACAAAGGGAGTGGTGAGGACCACTCGGGAAACTGGCTAAGCGCCAGCATGCTACCGTGATGGGCTCTCCAAAGCGAGTCATTGATGTTCGTTGCTGCAGGCTACGCAGCTAACCTTGAGGGTGCGATGTGCACTAGCCCCTCTCTTTGCAATGACTTCTTGGTGGTTCCGGAGAGACGAAGGGTTTGGCGACCATAGGAATGTGTTTTAGTGGGTCGAGAAGAGAGTAGTCCTGGCTTTTACTACTGTTGTAGACGGCCTTAACCCTACACTACCCTAACCTAAGGGTGTTTGTTAAGCAGATTTTTCCCCCTATGGTTTAGAAGAAAAAAAAGACACACACACACACACACACACACACACACACACACACACACACACACACACACACACACACACACACACACACACACACACACACACACACACACACACACACACACACACACACACACACACACACACACGTGCGTGTGATGCGACCATGCCTAGGAGAGTCCACCCTAGAAATGGGAGGCCACCGGCTTACTGGTGGACCGACGCGATCGCGGACCTGCGCCGCGCCTGCCTACGGGCTAGGCGGCGGATGCAGCGAGCACGATCAGAGGAAGAGCGAAACGAACGGCGGGTGGTGTTCGCCGCTGCAAAAGCCGCGCTCAAGACCGAGATAAGAGCAAGCAAAAAGGCCTGCTTTGAGGGTCTCTGTCAGAGTGCCAATACGAACCCGTGGGGTGATGCCTACAGGATCGTTATGGCCAAGACGAGAGGTGTGATGGCTCCTACAGAGCAATCTCCAGAGATGTTGGAGGGGATCATTGGAGGACTTTTTCCGCGTCATGATCCTAGTCCTTGGCCTCCTTTCGTAGGACAGCCGGGGACTGGGGCTGGCGATGAGGAAATGGTCACCGATGTGGAACTTGCGGGGATAGCTAAGTCCCTTAGCGTAGGTAAGGCCCCAGGTCCGGACGGAGTTCCGAACCTGGCCTTAAAAGTAGCTATTGCAGAAGCTCCCGAGATGTTCAGGTCTGCTATGCAGAAATGCCTGGACGAGGGAGTTTTCCCAGAAGCTTGGAAGAGGCAGAGCCTGGTACTATTGCCAAAGGCGGGGAAACCACCCGGAGACCCGTCGGCATATAGACCAATATGCTTGATTGACACGGCGGGGAAGGTGCTCGAAAAGATCATCCTCAATAGAATGTTGAAGTTCACTGAGGGCGTAAATGGTCTCTCGAGCAACCAGTATGGCTTCCGGAAGGGGAGGTCCACCGTAGACGCTATCTTGTCGGTTACAAAAACCGCCGAGAAAGCACTCGAGCCTAAGAGGAGGGGAATTCGCTTTTGCGGGGTAGTGACTCTGGATGTAAGGAATGCATTTAATAGCGCCAGTTGGGCTGCTATTGCTGATGCGCTCTTGCGTCTGGGGATACCGGAGTACTTGTACAAGATTCTCGGAAGCTACTTCCAGAATCGCGTACTAGTATACGACACGGAGGTGGGTCGGAAGTGCTTTCACATAACCTCAGGAGTCCCGCAAGGTTCCATCCTGGGTCCGGTGTTATGGAATGTCATGTACGACGAGGTGTTGAGGTTAGAGTACCCAGTGGGAGTGGTGATTGTCGGATTTGCCGACGATATTACGCTCGAAGTCTACGGTGAAACGATCGAGGAGGTGAAGTTGACTACCGACCACTCGATCAAGGTTGTGGAGGCGTGGATGCGGTCCAGAAAACTGGAGCTGGCTTACCACAAGACAGAGGTGACGGTTGTTAACAACATGCAGTCGGCGCAGCAGACGGAGATCAGTGTAGGAGAGTGCACTATCCGGTCGAAGCGCTCTGTCAAGCACTTGGGCGTGATGATCGACGATAAGCTCACCTTCGGTAGCCACGTCGATTATGCCTGTAAAAGAGCCTCCACAGCTATTGCAGCACTGTCCCGGATGATGTCCAATAGCTCAGCGGTGTACGCCAGTAAGCGCAAGCTTCTGGCTAGTGTTGCTACGTCCATACTTAGGTATGGCGGCCCGGCGTGGGGTACCGCGCTAAGTACTGAATGCTACCGACGGAAGCTGGAAAGTACTTACAGGCTTATGTGTCTGAGGGTTGCAAGCGCGTACCGTACCGTGTCACACGACGCTCTCTGTGTCATTACTGGTATGGTGCCCATCAGCATTCTTATCAGTGAGGATATGGAGTGCTTCGAAATGCGCGGCACAAGAGGCATACGCAAGACTGTCAGGATGGCCTCTATGGTCAAATGGCAGCGCGCGTGGGACAGTTCCACCAAAGGAAGGTGGACCCATAGGTTGATACCGAGGGTAGATAGTTGGATTAATAGGCGCCATGGGGAAGTTTCATTCCACCTGACACAGGTCCTTACAGGTCATGGTTGCTTCCGACAGTATCTACACCGTTTCGGGCATGCGGATTCTCCCGAATGCCCAGTGTGCAATGGTTTAGAGGAAACGGCGGAACACGTATTGTTCGTGTGCCCGCGTTTTCGCACAATGCGTGACCGCATGCTTGCCACATGCGGGGAGGACACAACTCCGGACAACTTGGTCCAGAGAATGTGTAGGGATGAGATTAGCTGGAATGCCGTTTCAACGGCTATCACCCATATCGTCTGGGAGCTACAAAGGAGGTGGCGCGTGGACTCGGAGAATGGCTAGTCCAGATGCAGTACAAGAGGTGGTCCAGGGGTTCGAAGTCGGCTTCGTAGGTCATACCGGTGCCCTGCGGTCGAGATCGACCCTTACAGCGATTAAGTGGCCGCGGAGAGGAAGTCCCGGTAGCGGTGCTGTCGTGGCGTCAGTCTACTGGGTTGGATCTGAGCCCGCGGTTGGAAAGGGGTCCCCGGCAAGGGTCGGGGTAGGTGAGACCCTGCTGTCTGCAACCTACGGATGCAGCTGACAAGGCCTGAAGGGTAGTGATACCCTTGCCTTCAGCAGGTCAGATCGGGTTGCATGTGGGCATCAGTTCTTGATGTCCGCTCAGCAGTAGGGCGCGGGCGGGGTTGACCCTGCCCGCCTTCCGAGGACAAAGGGAGTGGCGAGGACCACTCGGGAAACTGGCTAAGCGCCAGCATGCTATCGTGATGGACTCTCCAGTGCGAGTCATCGATGTTCGTTGCTGCTAGGCTACGGCAGCTAACCTTGAGGGTGCGATATGCACTAGCCCCTCTCTGAAGCAATACCTTCTTGGTGGTTCCGGAGAGACGTAGGGTTTGGCGACCATAGGAATGTGTTTTAGTGGGTCGAGGAGAGAGTAGTCCTGGCTTCTACCGGCATTGTAGAAGACGGCCTCATCCCCACACTACCCTAACCTTCCTGTTAGGGTGTCTGATGAGCAGATTTATCCCCCTATGGTTTAGAAGGAAAAAAAACACACACACACACACACACACACACACATACAAAATACAAATCAAAAACAAATTTGTATTACATTGTCTCGTTTCTGTCTTGTTTTGGCATTAAAATTGAGAATTTCATGTAGCACGAAGATGTTTAAAAAACCTAATATGACGGACATTAATAATCACATTATTTATATAATAATTGTTTAATTCTACTTTATATGTTTTAGGATCTGCAGCGGACGGCGACGATGAGAGCAGTGCTTCCAAGCGCAGAAGATCGAGAACAAATTTCAATTCATGGCAATTAGAAGAACTAGAACGAGCATTTGCTGCAAGTCATTACCCAGACGTATTTATGCGCGAAGCGTTAGCGATGCGACTGGATCTCAAGGAAAGCAGAGTGGCGGTAAGACGCAGTTTTATATTTCTCACCAGCGAAGTTCCAATTTCATTTAAAACACGTACAACACAGACAAACAGACGTAACAGTTTTCGAGAAAATCCATTGACCTCTTCACAGCATCATCACCTGCCGGAAATGTTTCATAAAACATTTGCGTACAAGTTCCGAGTAGACAATTACTGTTTGCAGAGCAACTATTTTTTTGCCTCGTTCGTGGGGGTTTTTCGTCCTCTCCGGATCTCCGTTCTATTCTACTGGTTTAGGACAGTCCGCTCGCTATATGTCGCTTCCAGCTTGCGGAATACAGTGAGGATTCGCTCGTTGGGTCACGACTGCGCCCCGATTAGCGAATCGTGTTCGTTCGTTGGGGCAACTGACAACTGATCAAAATGCTCTAAACACACGCAAGTGACGAGAAATACGTCAAGAAACACTCACATACTTGCACAAACGTTCTGTATATAGGAGCTGCGATGTGACGGCGGTCAGACTTCAAACTCGTTTTGACATCGATTTTGACATCGACAGTGCTTTTTAGTTGGGTTTTGCCCCAACCAGCGAACATTCAACCATCGAGACAGCCCGTCTAACAAGCCGCCAACGAACGAATCGGGACTGTAGTTGTAACTATAGGCTAAGAACAAATTGCAGAATTCTGTGAAATAATAATTATTCACTGAATTTTAGCCACAGAGAACAGACGTCTATCTTTACTTTCTGCCTTGTGTAAAACTTTGTAAAAGTCCACCAAACAGGTGCTGAGGGATGAATGGTTGAGGAGGTTTTAAATATGTTCGATCTTTAACGGAGCCCGTAGCGTGGGTAGATCACCTAATCGTTAATTTGACCATGGATTCGGTAAAAACTATAACAACATTTATTTCAGTGTATACAGCACGCCACTTCCGGCATTGTTTTTAACGCAAGGCAATTGGCTCTGACGGCAGCAAAAATGCACTCACTCCAATGGGAAATCCCATTTGTATCTGTCATCGTGTGCGTGAAGAAGTATAAACAAACGTGTTTTTTCTCGTTTTTTCTCACGTTTGTCATACGACTCCCGCCAGGCGGCAGCACTGCGGCGCCGTCAAGGCCTATGAGCCATTTTACGAGACGTTTCGGATCAGCTGATCGCTCATTTCATGAATGAAAATTTGACAGAAGGCTGCGCCCAAGCCTGTGAGTGTTAATATCAATATCAACACTGTTGTCGTTTCGTAAAATAGACTATAGTCTATTTTATATAGACTATAGTCTATTTTACGAAACGACAAAATAGACTATAGTCTATTTTATATAGACTATAGTCTATTTTACGAAACGACAACAGTGTTGATATTGATATTAACACTCACGGGCTTGGGCGCAACCTCCTGTCAAATTTTCATTCATGAAATGAGCGATCAGCTGATCCGAAACGTCTCGTAAAATGACTCATAGCAGAGGAAGTAAAAGAAAAAATGTTACCAATTCGGTTTATATGGTACTTTAACCAATAGTGGACCCCTTAGTAGCTGAAATATGTTTTGATCGTAAAAACATTATGATATCTTTACCAATGGCTGCACAACAAGTTATATATCTTTCCTACATATTAGCGTTAACGTTAGCGTAGTTACGGTATACTTCGTAGATTGGATACTAACAACATTCATGTACCTTTTGCTAATCTTGCTCGGATTGCTTTTCGAAACAAGGCCGGGGAGTTAACTTGTTCCAATCTTATGCAAGAATACCAAAAGCACAAATGTCATTATTCCCGGCCACGCCCATCTTTACCGTAACTTGGGATAGGGGAAGGAAATGTTGATGTAGCACTTATTTAAGAGGCCTCCGACTCAGTGACACTCCCATAAGTACTACGGAGTGGGTGGTTGGGAGGTGTAATTGTGGAGGTCAAGGATTCACCTGAAAAGCTGGCGATCGACTTGGTTAAAATTTTATCTTTTGGAAGCCGGTATCCAAAAGAGATTTTTTTTCTATTTATTGTTTAAATAATTATGTTTCTGCTCAGTGAGAGGCGCAAGCAGAACCGATCCCTCCAGGGTCATCGGAACATTGTTTGAAACGGAACATGTTTGAAACGCGTAAAAAATAAGAAAAAAACTTGGCGATCCGAGAAAAAAAAACTCAATTTACATAAAAAAAAAACATTTAAATTTTTTTAAAACAGAAAAAAAGTCACGTAAAACGAGTTGAACGAAAAAAAAATCAAAAGATATTTTTTCTATTATATGAATAAGTATGTTTCAGCTCAGTGCGAGGCACAAGCAGAACCGATCCCTTCAGGGTCATCGGAGCTTTGTAATAAATGTTTAAAACGCGAGGAAAAAAAATTGGCGGCTCGAGAAATAATAAAATGAAAAAAAATAAACAAAAAATCGCGCTAAACAACAACAAAAAACATCTTAATTTATCATAAAAAAATAAAACAAGATCGCGTAAAACGAATTAAAAAAAGTGGGCGATACGAAAAAAAAACATTTTTTCTTAAAAAAAAATAAAACACGTTTACACCCGCGACATTACGACACTCGGCTCGAAGAAAAACGACGCGGACGTGGTCTACTCGCCACCGAATGATAGGTATGGCGATCTTGATCCTTCAAAAAATAAGAAGGATGTTTCGTCGCCCGACCGCAGGGTTGCCCGCTTGTAGGGTAAAAGGGTATAATGCGCCCCACCGGGGAAAAACGCCCCCCTTCATTTTCTAGCGATTCAAGCGCTTTTCGCATGCGTGATGGATCAGAAATCTTGAATATTGAAGAATAATTGCCATCAAGCTGATCCATTAGTTAATTGGTACAGAAAAGCAAGAAAAATATCAAAAAGTCTGAAATCGATGCTTTTGGCGTAATATTTTACCTCTTGTAAACTGACTTCATTGTGAACGAAGCTAGCTCTGTTCGCTTGTGTTATTTTGCAACTTTTATGCAGTTAAACACTTGTTAAAAGACCCTCCTAGGATAAGCATGTAGTGGAATTATTCCCTGAGACAGTTTTATCACGGGGCTGGACGTTTTTCTTTTGGTGGGGCGTATTGCCCCGTTTGTTTTGATAAGGCAAATTTTGGAACGTTTTCGAAAAACGTTTCAAAGCTTCCATATCCGCTCCTCCAAAGGCATAGTTTGCATGCAACACTTCACTGACTTTAGGAACAACGATTTGCAGTGGACAATAGATGGAATAAGGCGCCAGTTTGAGATATATTGCCATTTCTGCTTAGGGGGGGCATATTATACCTGTTTACCCTACATCTGAAATTGAAAATAGTATAAATGGTGATAGGCTCACAACAGTTACATAATTTTCGGAAATAGATCTCTCTAGACATAGACAAAAATTACCTGAATCCTCCTGAAACAAATGTTTTATTAACAATGAAAAACAAAATACAAAAAAAAAAGTAGACCAAATTTTGATCTAGAAATTTTTCTGCATTTAAATCAACAATACTGAAAAATTACAAGATCAAAATTTGTTATGGTAGATCTTACGCCGTAAAGCACCATTATAAGTTGATCTACCCACGTTACGGGGAGTTCTATATCTTTCCTACATATTGCACACAAAAATCGAGCGAAAACACCTTATATTTCTCATAAAATCACTATTTCAAATCTCAATCAAATTATCCTATAGTGGACTCCGCGGGGTCCAAATACCCTAACTGAAAAAATATTGTCGTCGCGGTTGAAACCCGAAGCTTCCCAACACGCGACAATCGATTTTTCTCCAAATTCATACGTGAAACTTAACGCAGGGGTGATCCAAAGTACGTCATGCTTAGAGGGGGGAGGGGGAGTTTGTGAAAGTGTGACCAGCAATGTATTAAGTATAGGAAAACCCCGTACGAGGGGGGGGGGGGGGCTTAATGGATGCTCCCGGTAGTGCGCTGGGCAGCGGAATTGGCTTTCTATTGTCGGGCCGCCACCAAACCGACGTCGCACAATCAAGTCGCGACGCGACCCAACTCGCGACGTTTTTGAATCAAGTCAAAAGTAGTGTGCATCCTTCCCGTTGTTGTCAGCAACACACGCACTATATGCGAAATAGTTGCGACACTTGTGGACCAAGAAAATTACAATTTTTTATTGAATGGCTGTCTTGATTCCAACCGGATAGACAATATCTAGCGCACTTTTCCCGACGCGTGGTTATGAAGGAAAATACATTTTCGCTTGTCAAAAATTGCGATTTTCAACTGCACGAACTCTAATACTAACTGGATGGCAGTGGTCCAGATCGGTCGATCACGATTTTCACATTTATAAATCGATAAGCCAGTGATAATATTTATTAATTCATTTGTTAAAACAATGTCATTTTTGTTGTACGCTTCCTCTATTGGTAGTTTTCCTTAAAACATTTGATATGTATATATTCATGTATTATGTTATCTAACCTAATTTGAATTTCCATTTATTTCCTCGACATCGAGATGCAAAGCAAAATTTTGTCACCCGCCTTGCAGGTCATACTGTGTCGGTATCAAACTCTATCTTTCTTCTTAAGCTAACCTCAAATGTACAATAAATTATTCAACGTTCAGTGCAAAAGGAGGGGGCCATGGCGTGATATGCTTCAAAAGCTATTTGTTCACAATCGGTGGCATCGCGTCAGTGTACAAAACTGCCTTTGTCTGCTTGGTGTGAAGATTTTTCTAAATCAGGGGGAGAAAGTCAGCTAAATGTTTTCGAACGAGGGGTGCGGTTTCATCTGCACCACCTATCATTCCGCAATGTAAGGCAACAATAAAATCTGTCGTTTTCTGGGTTGGTGGCAAAGTCAAAAACCTTACTCCAGAAAATGTAATAATCCAGCATAACAACAATATTATTATTACTTAAATCCCAATTGACGTAGTTTCCCTTCGTAATTTTCATTTTCGGTTTTTCGAAGAGGCCCTTGTGTATAAACATGATGATCTTGACTGAAAAGATCATTATTACGCTCCTTCTGTTGCGTTTAGTTTACTTATTCCTCATAACTCGCGAGTCGATAATGCTGGTAGAAACAACATTCACGTATGTTGCAGTTTCTCCTTCCTTTTGGTGTTCTCGACCCATCATCTTGCTAATACCGTAGGGAATAATGGCCAGCAGCCTGCTGAATGGTCCTATTTGATAGCAGTGTAGTGGTGAAACCAAATTGGATAAAGAGGCGAGTGGCAAAAATCACAACATAATGTGCCAAAAATCTGTTCAAATTAAATTAAATACGTGAAACAAATTTTCTTCATGGTGATTTATTAGCGGTGATAAACCACGCATACAGTCATTTTTATTCATTGATACTAACCAGCATTCTTTCTGTGGTTTCTTGAGCCATATTTTACCATTTAACGTTCACGCTGCATTACGAATATAATGGAAATGAAGAAACTATTGGTTTTGCCAAATTGTTCTTCTGATTTTTGTTTTGAAATAACAAGGGTAATATAGGTACATAAATGATAATAATCTCCTTTATTTCATTTTTGGTGTGTCTTGTTTATTATAAAAAAGGCTTATCCTTATTTAAACCTTATTATAAAGTCAGTTTTAATCATCTCTCTGGCTGTAGCTACTGAACAGTACGATATAGTCTACATTTACATATACAGTAGGCCGTTCTTATCTTTGCAGAAAATGGAAATGTTATAAGTTCTATACCTATCTACATGGGAACATGAGGAAATAAAATCCAACTGGGAAAACACCACTTTTGCGAGACAGCCGAAACATTTCATAAAGCCGGACGTTTCAAACACTCGCAAAATTCTAGAACTTTCTAAAAAAGATCTGAGTTCTTTTACGGGCCTTCTAACAGGTCATTATCCGAGCAGGTATCATCTAAAGCTAATTGGAAAACTTCAAGATTATGTATGCCGCTTTTGCGGCATAGATACAGAAGACTCGGAGCATTTGTTGTGACGTTGTCCGGCAATGGATCATTGAAGCCGACTTTTCCGCTACTCACCGCATCAAAACAAAAGCGCCACCGTATATGGACGGTAACACAGTGACAGCAGTCGAGTTACGTCAAACACACTAGGCTACGGTGGCGCTATCTGTTCATTTCATAGCGGCCGTTTTAGTTATTTTAGTGATCCATTGCAGCTAAAAGAATTAGGTTCTTCGACAAGGCGCTGATGTTTGGAAAACAAATGCCAACGCGGAAGTACAGTTCATCCGAGCACCAACAAGGAATAAAAAAATACCTATCTCAAAATGTTTGTTTTAACGGAAAAAATAAATAATCGAGTCTAAATTTCAGGTCTGTTTTTCAAGGCTAGTCCATATTTCAAGTGATTTTACATCTTATGTATAACTTACTCATCATATCACAGAGAACAGACATCCAAGTCCAGTTCCGAAACTGTGTAAGGAATTTAACGGTCATTTGAAATTGACAACACAAGTGGCAATCGCGTGGCGCTGCAATCGGTTAATTTCCCATACTAATTTAATTCACCACTTGAAATGTTTCAATTCACCACTGACTGTGGCAATATGGTGTTTGGCGGCGTTAGTGTTGTCATCGTGTATTGGTTTGCAACCTTACTCAAGTGAAGATTCAAATCCTTACACAACTTTCTGAGTGAAATTTGTTCTAGCCTGGATGTCTGTTCTCTGTGATCATATATATATAATCCCAGCGTTGTCTGTCTGTCCGTAACGCTTTGAAATGTTTCATGGAAATGTTTCACCTTAGTTGCATCAATATTCTGAAAATTTCAAGAACTTTCTGGAAGTTACTGAAAGCTCCAGAAGAAAAGAAAAAGAAGGTTCTGGAATGTTCCAGAGTATTGAATGTCTTAAATATTCGAGACTTTCTAGAAGTTTCTGGATGCTCCAGAAAGAAGATGCACACTTAAAAAATGTTACCGAACTCGGTTGAATTTGAACCGAGTTTTTATCTGCTGAACGCTCGGTTTCCCACTCGGTTCAAAAAATTACAACCAAGCATCCGGTTGACTTTATTTGACATCGATCTGTCAAACATACTGATAAAACTCGGTAGTCCAAAGACGATCTACCGAAATATGGTTTACAATAATTTTACCGAAAACTGTCAAATAAACCGACTGAAATGTTTCAATAACCGGTTCCTTCTTCTTCTTACTACATCTCTCAATTTGAACCATACCTATTCGCAATATTTGGAAGTAAAAGAAAAACCAACAGCAGGTAAAGTAATTGTGCGCTTTATTACTTAATATGTAAATTCACAAACTAATTATTTTTTTAAAGGGAATCTTTGATGCTTAAAATTTCGATGTTTCATTTTTTTGTTTAACAACACAACACAACATGTAAATTCCAGATTGTAGATTGTAGATGACGCATAGTTGAAGAAAAATTTGGACGCTCCATGACGGTCCCAACGACAATTGAGCAACCTTTCTTCGAAAATGGTTTCCCGCAGATCAGCCGTAGGCTGAAAGTATATTAAATAAATATTGTTTTAATTAGATTCGCTTAAAAGTTTCTTAAATTTACTCACCAGTTAACTTTCGTTCCGAATGGAAAAGACACCTAACGCACGTTTGCTCAGAAAAAGAAAATGTCCGGCTGTTCGAAGTACAGAACCGAGTTTTCGGTTAAAAAAACCGGCGTAAAGTTCACCCCACTGACGTTTGACAAATCTGAGCATATAACCGAGTTTTCTCGGTTTTTGTTTACCGAACTCGAAAATATTGATGCTTTACCGTACTCATCGGTTAAAACCCATGACAATCAATCAATATTGTCGAACTTTTACCGAAAATTCGGTTCCTTTTCAAAACATTGCGCCTGGAAACATATTTTGAACTGAGTTTCTCGGTTTCTTGTTGAAAACCGATGACACTCGGTTCAAAATTGAACCAAATTCGGTTCTATTTTTTAAGTGTGTGCAATATTATGAAACATCTTCTTCTTTTTGGCATAACGTCACAATTGGAACAAAGCTTGCTTCTCAGGCTAATTTTGTGGAAATTACTGAACGTTTCAGAAAAAGAAGAACGTTCTGGAATGTTCTGAAATATTAAACTACTTTAATTTTCAAGAACTTTCCGGAAGTTTCTGGAAGTTCTCTCACTCCCAGCATAATTTTGCTAAACACCCGCGAATTTACTGCTCGGTTGATGCGCTCCGAACATTAATTCACGGTGGCTGAAATGAAATGAATTTTCTTATTTTGAGAATTTTTTAACTAGAAAACATACGCTTTAAATATTTATAATATAATCAAGTTTACGAGTATTCAAAAATACGACACTATAAGTATTTTTCAAAACCTTATATTCATACATTCCCAAAGTGTTAATACATCATTGGCGTAGGCCCAATAAGCCACCCGTAAAAATCCCCATTGCAAACATAACATAAAAGAAAATACGACTCGATACAATCGGCAAAGACCCACACGACGAAATAAGGACTACGATTGGAAACTTGGAACATGGAATTGCAAGTCACTAGGTTTCGCAGGATGTGACAGGATAATCTACGACGAACTACATCCCCGCAACTTCGACATCGTGGCGTTGCAGGAACTTTGTTGGACTGGACAGAAAGTGTGGAAAAGCGGCATCGAGCGGCTATTGCGCACAAACCACAAAATTTTATTCCCACCTTTGGGTTTCCGCGCCGAAGACCCAGCGCCAGATTCGGCGACAAAGAAAACTGACAGCAGCCGCCGGACAGTTGGCAATCCTGATATTTGACGGCGGCCGCCCGGTAATCATGGGAGTGGATTGTTGTCACGCAAATAGATCTTTTCGCTGAAAATGCATGTGTATTGAGTTATTGTTGACAGATTTTCTGCAGTGTTAGTGTGAAATTCAGCGATTTTCTGTATCGCGTAAGCCTTCGCTGGAAGAAAACGTCGTGTTGTTCAGCGAAGCAAGGAAAATTTTCAGTAAAAAAAAGCAATACCTTCTACCAAAGCTGTGGCACCACCAATGAACTGGGAACAGGATTTATAGTGTTGGGCAAGATGCGACAACGTGTGATCGGGTGGCAGCCGATCAACGCAAGGATGTGCATGTTGAGAGTTAAGGGCCGTTTCTTCAACTACAGCATCATCAACGTCCACTGCCCACACGAAGGGAGACCCGATGACGAGAAAGAAGCGTTCTACGCGCAGTTAGAGCAAACATACGATGGTTGCTCGCCGCGTGACGTGAAAATCGTTGTCGGCGACATGAACGCGCAGGTAGGAAGGGAGGAAATGTACAGACCGGTAATCGGGCGAAACAGCCTGCACGCCGTATCGAATGATAACGGCCAGCGATGCGTAAACTTTGCAGCCTCCCGTGGTATGGTAGTCCGAAGCACCTTCTTCCCCGCAATTCCCCACAAAGCCACCTGGAGATCACCCGACCATCAAACAGAAAACCAAATCGACCACGTTCTAATCGACGGTAAATTCTTCTCGGATATAACCAATGTCCGCACATACCGCAGTGCGAATAGAGATTCGGATCACTACTTAGTCGCTGTATACATGCGCGCAAAACTTTCGACAGTTATCACCACGCATCGAAGTCGAACGCCGCGGCTCAACATTGAGCAGCTGCGTAACGTAGAAGTGGCTCAAGACTACGCGCAGTAGTTCGCAGTGGCCCTACCAACGGAAGAGCAGCTTGGCGCAGCTACACTTGAAGATGGCTGGAGGAACATCCGATCCGCCATAGGTAGTACCTCGGATACAGCACTTGGCTTCGCGACTCCGAATCACAGAAACGACTGGTACGACGGCGAATGTGAACAGTTGAAAAACGAGAAGAATGTAGCATGGGCGAGAATGCTGCAACACCGTACGAGAGCGAATGAGGCACGTTACAGACAGGCGCGGAACAGGCAGAACTCAGTCTTCCGGATGAAGAAGCGCCAGCAAGAAGAACGAGATCGTGAAGCGATGGAAGAGCTGTACCGCGCTAAGGACACACGAAAGTTCTACGAGAATCTGAACCGCTCGCGCAGAGGCTTTGTGCCACAAACCGACATGTGTCGAGATAATCACTGGGATATTCTCACGAGCAAGCGTGAGGTGGTCGAGAGGTGGCGGCAGCATTACGATGAGCACCTTAATGGCAACGTTGCAAGTACCGAAGGTGGCGTGGTAACAGATCTAAGAGTATGTGCACAGGACGAAAGACTTCCGGCCCTTGACCTCCAAGAGATTGAGGAGGAGGTTGACCGGTTGAAAAACAACAAAGCCGCTGGAGAAGATCAACCACCAAGCGAGCTTCTAAAATATGATGCAG
This sequence comes from Aedes albopictus, assembly GCF_035046485.1. NCBI lineage: Eukaryota > Metazoa > Arthropoda > Insecta > Diptera > Culicidae > Aedes > Aedes albopictus. The sequence goes on from NC_085138.1 coordinate 206,503,429, forward strand.
AAGCACTACACTGCATGGGTCATTACAAAGATTTGGAAGGAGGAAGTATTACCGGAGGAATGGATGGAAGATATCGAGTGTCCCATCTACAAAAAGGGCGACAAGTTTGATTGCGGGAACTACCGCGCGATCACACTGCTAAGCGCTGCCTACAAGATACTGTAACTAGTGGGCGATCCCTGCCCAGCACTCGTGAGACCCCCCTCTTCCAACTGCCTCAGGGTCGGCGTACGCGCTGGACTATCGCGACCAAGGAACACACTTAAACACTTCGCGTGACACAAAACCCACATTATTACGCTCTTACACAAAACTAGGTACCTTTATTACTTCCTCCCACTTCCTTACTTTCTATCTCCTACCTCATTCTTGATTCTTCTTCACTTTTGGCGGGGCCCCTTCTTCTGGCTCCGCTACTAAATGTATGCTACACTTCCGTCTCTCCTGTGGTGTCCTTCGCTGCTTCTCGTCTTCCGTTGAGCTGGGCGGCCGGTCGGTGCAGTCCGAGTCGCGACGGTTGGTTGTGCGCGTGAACTCCGGACACAAAATGGCCGCACCTTTTCACTGGTTAGGCGGCGTCGGATTGGCCAATGGCGGTCTATCAGGTCGACGGAGCGGCGCACTTGACGGCGAAGCCAACTCCGGACCACGGTTCCTTCTAACGTACTTCCGGCAATCCTCCGGGGAACTTGGAGGCATACACAGGCCCTTTCAAGGGTGGCACAGGTAAGTACAGGCTTTTCAAACTGTAACACAGGTAAGTGCTAACTTTTAACTTAAGCACAGGGGTCCTGTAGGGGGGAATTTTGGCGGTTAATGATGGGGTCGACCGGGATTAAATATCGTATGCCGTGGATTACCTGGATGTTTTCACCACTTCACTACTTCCACTATTCACTCCTCTTTACAGACCAAAGTCTTAAATTTGCTTGTTATAGATTGGCTTTTAACTCTTTCTTTGCTAGCTCACGTCTTGCTTTAACGACAGTTGCAAGGTAATTGCACGATTAGCAATGGTGGTTCATGCTCCAGGCCTTTGACCGTCCTGTAATCCGCCCATCATATTTCGCCCCATCATGGCCCCCTTTACCCCACCCACAATGGCCGCCCAACATGTCCTTCTGCGACGCCTGATGGTGAGTAGCGGAACTGTTGGCTGCGTTACATCATAGTGGGTGTTGGGTAGTGTCCAGATGTAATATTTAAATACTTCCTTGGAGTTATTTTACACAAGTACGATACACAAAATCACGACAATCTCACAAATCTTGGACACTTCACATACCACTGGTTACAATACTCTCTCAAATTTTATGCCGCCGTCTATCACCGATTGCAAGAGAGTTCGTGGGGCAATATCAGGCTGGGTTTATGGGTGAACGCTCTACAACGGACCAGATGTTCGCCATCCGCCAGGTGTTGCAGAAATGCCGCGAATACAACGTGCCCACACATCACTTGTTCATCGATTTCAAATCGGCGTATGATACAATCGATCGAGATCAGCTATGGCAGATTATGCACGAATAAGGATTCCCAGATAAACTGATACTGTTGATCAAAGCGATGATGGATCGAGTGATGTGCGTAGTTCGAGTATCAGGGATACTCTCGAGTCCCTTTGAATCTCGCAAAGGGTTACGGCAAGGTGATGGTCTTTCGTGCTTGCTGTTCAACATTGCGTTAGAAGGTGTAATTTGGAGAGCGGGGATAAACACGAGTTGGACGATTTTCACGAAGTCCGTTCAGCTGCTTGGTTTCGCTGATGATATTGATATTATTGCTCGTAAATTTGAGACGATGGCGGGAAGGTACATCCGACTAAAGACTGAAGCCAGACCAATCGGATTAGTCATTAATGTGTCGAAGACAAAGTACATGATGGCAAAGGGCTCCAAAGAGGAATCTCCGCGCCCGCCACCCCGAATTTATATCGACGGTGACGAAATCGTGGCAGTTGAAGAATTCGTGTACTTGGGCTCACTGGTGACCGCCGACAACGACACCAGCAGAGAAATTCAGAGGCGCATTGTGGCGCAAATCGTGCTTACTTTGGACTCCGCAGAACTCTACGATTGAATAAAGTTCACCGTAACACGAAGTTACTATCTACAAAACGCTGATTAGACCGGTCGTCCTCTATGGGCACGAAGCATGGACCCTACGTGCAGAGGACCAACGCGCCCTTGGAGTTTTCGAACGAAAGGTGTTGCGTACCATCTACAGCGGAGTGCAGATGAAAGACGGGACTTGGGGAAGGCGAATGAACCACGAGCTGCATCAGCTGCTGAGAGAACCATACCGCGACAATCGGGAGGCTACGGTGGACGGATCACGTCATCAGGATGTCGGATAGCAACCCGACTGAAATGGTTCTCGAGAGTCCAGATTTACTGTACAGCGCACTACTTCCGACGTTATGTTTAACGCATAGGAAAGGCAGCGGAAGTCGATGAAGTTTGTTCGGAAATCAATTTAGTGCTAAACGCACAATAGCACTACGGACCACCTGTTCCGGGGGTAAAAGTCCACCAAACAGGTAACCCCAATCCAAGGTGTCAGGCGACCCGTGCTGAGGGATGAATGGTTGAGGGGGTTTAAAAGATGCTCGATCTTTAACGGAGCCCGTAGCGTGGGTAGATCGCCTTTTTGGGTTGCGTTGCGTGATAGATCTACCAAACCGAAATCTAGTGTCGTCCTATTTTTCAATTTTGGAATATGTGTTCTGGTAATTCAAGGAATTATAGTATTTAGTCCTTACTACTGGTGTTTTGGAGACTTCCAGTTTTCGAATAAAACTGAGCTTACCAACTTTACTTTGCATATAGTTAAAAACCTCACCATCTAAGGCTCTCAATGCAAAGGAAATCAAATTGGGTTAGGGATCCATGTATGTACTAACTCTTCGAAGACTGGAAAGTGCTAGTACGCAAGGAACATACTAGAATCCTTATTTCTGAACACATGTCCCATTATTGGACATTATTGGAATGATATTTCTGCTAATGTTAAAACCCGGGTCCGAAACCTGGGGAGAATTTAGCAGTAAAACAAGGGTGATGCTAGGTTTCCGATGCATGGTCAATATCAGTACGCTTGTTTTGTTTTCTAACAAAACAAAACAAAAACTGTATCAAAATCGATACTTTATTGCCCCTCAATGGCAATTGAGTAATGCGACATGCACTACACTAAGGATACGGGTAATGTCACAATAAATCTAAAAACTGGTCGCAGTGACAAACTCGAACAGGAATAAAAAATACCGATGATGTAATAGGGTAGTCCAGGATGTGTTGAAATTTATTGTCGAAGACCGCAAAGCAAACCGATGCATGTGGAAAAAGTTATGTTATACCTTCGACAATTCTTGCCAAAAAGTGAGAAAAAATTGTTTAGGTTATAACTTGGTTGTTAGCTCATCAAAACGTCTGAAAATTTGACTGTAAGTTCTTCAAGTAAGTCATAATAAGTAGTGAAAATTTCATTATAATCGGTTCAGTACTTGTTTTAAACAATTCAAACAAAAAAACGGGGTTTTCAAATTTTGGGCACTTTTTAACATTTTAAAATCAGTGTGCATTATTTTGACTAGTATTGGCAACACTGTCCCGATTTTTTTTAAACTTTGACAGTGTAAAATCGTTGTGTTAATCTGTTCTCAGTGAAAATTTCAGCCATTTTGATTGAACATTTTAAAAGTTAGAGCAGTTTGAATGTCACTTTACCAAAAACCACATCTGCTTATTGTGACATAGTGCTACATATATGGCTATAACTTTTTAAAGGTCAAATCAAATTGAATGAAATTTTGACACAAAAAGTATGTATGTAGATGTATTGTGTACAGAAAAATTTTCATTGATATCGGTTCAGTATTTTTGGCTCTACAGTTTTAGGTAAAAAATGTGATATTTCTTAAAGTATTTGGCCCAAGATTCTCAAATGGTAAGTCTCTTGTTTCGACGATATCTCCGCCAACACTTAACCGATTTTGATGAAATTTTTATGGTATTAGCTACACATAATTTACTATTCCTGGTAAAAAATCAGCCTTTTTTGTGCACGCAATCAAAAGTTATACATTATTCTTTGTGTCTCATTTTTTTTCGAGTCCAGTCTTTAGTACAATTCCACTCCCATGTTGCGAAGCATCATTACCCGCTATCTAGTCGCGAATCTTTTTACCTTTGCATAATCATCATATTGGCCATATTGGCCATATAGGCAATGAAATGGTTCCGGGCCATTTGGCCGAACGCCGTTTGGTCGAATGCCGTTTGGCCGAACGCCATTTGGCCGAAAAGGTCATTTGGCCGAATGCCATTTGGCCGAATGCCATTTGGCCGAATGCCGTTTGGCCGTAAAAAGAATGATGAACCAAGTGCCCAAGCCACTGTTTTCCGTATCAGTATAACTCGAAAGAATAGCATATGATAAGGTACCCCGGGGCAAGTGAGAATCGGGGGCAAGTGAGACCTATAGCTAGTATTATTATTATTATTTATTTTTAAGACTAACATTCTTCATGGAAAACATAGGTATCACACCTACGGATACTTTGAATACAAAAAATGTTATTGTTTCAACCATAAAGAGACCATATACGTTATTGTTGTTCATATGTAATTTTCAATTCACTAGGTGAGATTGGCGTGCTCTACTACATTCGTTGTTTAAAAAAAGATTTGTCATTATACAAATACTTTTTCGGTTTCAGCGATAGTATTTGGAGTTCTTGCAAATGATTTCAAGCGAAAAAGCTGTATTTTATTTTTATTTATTATCTTTAGTTTACTGATCTCACTTGCCCCAGTGCATTTCGCTATCTGGGGTAAGTGGGACCTATGAGAATAAACAAACACAATTTTATGGGTTCATCTCGCCTTGTCCAGCCTAAGATGAAATTAGCACGAAAGTCAATAAAAATTGACGCGTTAAGTAATCTACTGTTGAATTATATTTTATTACCTCTATTTAGATGATGAAATTCTTGTTAAAAATGGTAAAGCCTTGGGTAAAACAAAAAAAAAATCAAAAGCATGTATTTTTTATGTTTTTCTCTAAATATCTTCCATTATTTTTTCACTTAACGTTGCATAATGAATTCTTTTGAGCATTCAGGAACCGTCCATAAAAAATCAAAATAGGGAAATGAGCTTTTCAAAATTCATGATTTGAAAAAAAAAACATTATTTAATGATCGTAAGATTATGTAAGGGAGAAGATATTACTGAAAATCTCGAAACCCTAGATTTACTTTTGGCGAGATTCATCAACTACACTGTAATGAATAATTGATCGGACAAACGCTGATTTTCATACAAAATGGCCAAGTTTGAGATGCTGTAACTATGGTTTGCTTTGATGGATTGAGCTCAATTTTTGACACGGAACTACAAATATGCTGAATTTTGTAAATCAAAGGGGTACCGCTGTCCGATCACTTTTGCAATATTTTCAACGCCTTGCCACGCCCAGACCTGTGAACGAAAACATTTTATACTTTGTATTCACAAAATTCAGCATATTTGTAGTTCCGTGTCAAAAATTGAGCTCAATCCACCAAAGCAAACCATAGTTACAGCATCTTAAACTTGGCCATTTTGTATGAAAATCAGCGTTTGTCCGATCAATTATGCACCACAGTGTATATCATGTAGAGACCAAGTTTCGAAATCTTTTGTCTCTTCACTTCACGGCACTTTTTGTATAAAAAATCAATTTATTTTGCATGAGCTGCTAGAGTTGATTCAAGTATTTTTTCCCCAGCGATTTTTTATGTGTTACGTAATTTATGCATGATACCATAAACCTCTTCTTATTTTAATCTCTAAAGATAGTCATTCATATAAGAGATTTATGATTTATATTACCTTATTTGTTTCAACTTATATTAAGCCCTTTGAACACAAACTCTGAATAGGTCCCACTTGCCCCGTGAAACGCAGTACATGAAGATCTGCTACACTTTTCATTATATGCATAATATATGGAATTTTAAAATTTTGAAACAGTTTTAATGCACGTTAATAAGTGCAAATATACCAATAACGTCTTTTGGGTTCATTGGAATTATTAAAAAAGTTGTGTTCTGAAATTTTTGGCATGACAAAACCAAATTAGCATTTTTTTAGGTCCCACTTGCCCCGGGGTACCTTACACAGAAGGAAAAAACTTTGGTAAAATATAGGCAATTTCAACGTCAACTAATTCATGAATTGCAAAAATAGAAAGAAAAGCATATAATTTATATAAGGAAATATTTCGAATGATCATATTCCGAGTGAGAGTGTCAAAAACTCCCTCAGAATTTTTTGATCATATTTCGGCCAAACGGCGTTTAGCTAAACGACCCATTCGGGCAAATGGCGTTCGGCCAAACGGCCGGACCGCTATCATGTTGCATAGCAAACTGAAGCTTTCATGACCGCTGCCCTGCCGTTTAGCCAAGGAAAACCTTCCTCCAATTCCGCAACCAAGCTGCGTAGCAAATGAAAGCTCTTATTCACGCTTACATGTCGCGAAGCCAATTGGATTCTCCATCCAAGTCCGCTTTCAAGTCACGTAAATAGCATAAACCTAATCTATTGCACATAGATTTCAATGTGAAGTCTTAATATTTATCAGCCTAGTTTACTAGTTTACAGCATTTTTGAACTCGGTAAGCTGATGCTGATAATCATTTTTAGTGTAGAATCATGCCCTGATGAGTTCGAAGTTATCGAGTTGAAATCGTTTTTAGGCCAAGCTCCCTGCATACATCTATATTTCCTTAATCAATAATGCTCCGATTGAGCTGAATTTTTTACTGTAACTGGCTAACATCTAATGTTTCAAATAAACGTTGAAAAAGATTTTTTTAATTTTTTTTCTTACTGAAAAAAAAAATACAAATCTCATTATTTTTTTGGAAATTTTGCTCAAATTTAAGGACATTGGTCTAAATCACCACTGAATTTTTTACTGTAACTGGCCAACATGTACATGGGCATAGAGTATCTTCGTGCCTGCCACACGATATACACATGCAAAATGGTCATTGGCAGAGGAAGCTCTCAGTTAATAACTGTGGAAGTGCTCATAGAACACTAAGCTGAGAAGCAGGCTTTGTCCCATTGAGGACGTTACGCTAAGAAGAGAGAGAGAGAGAGAGAGAGGCCAACATGTACCGTAAAACGGGGTATCATTGATCAGCGGGGTAACATTGATCGGCTTGACCGACCTCACGAAATGCTCAAACAAGCATTTTACATTGAATCAGTTTCTGCAATCGAAGGGTATATCGTAGTCTGCTATTATTTAGCTATTAGATGACATGTAATTCATGAAAATTGAATTACATAAATATTGAAATAAATCTTTTTTTCCAAAACTGTTTTTCATAACGCCATGAGATACATTGTCAAACATTCATGCTTGGCATCAATACTAGATACAATATGAGGTTCGAAATCACTGTATTACTTCAATATGCTATCCTGGAGTTGAATTAAATAAATGAAACTTCTATGAAAGTGTTCTTTTTTAATAAAATATACGATTTTTTAAAAGAAGGCATTACATTTCTTAAGCCTTTGCCTACCTTTAGGCGTTATTCGCAGTTCAGAGGATTTTTATCTTTAAATAACTTAAAAAGTACAAGACTTGTAAGAATTTGGACAACATATTCGAAATCAGCATCCCCAAATTTAGTAAGTAAGGGCATTTTCAACACAAACGAACATTGATCACTGACATGATCTATGTTACCCCAAATCAACAAAATCAAAAATTAGATTAAAAAGTCTATTTAAACATATTTTAAAGTTTTACAATACTTTTTCAAGTAGCTTAACATATACTTAGAGGGCCAGTACTTGTTTTAAAAATATAAAACAAATAACGTTTGCTTTAACAAAAGAATTATTCAAGAAAGAACGAAAATTCTGATCAATGTTACCCCGGATTACGGTAATGCTAATGTTTCAAATGAACGTTGAAAAAGAACGTTTAATTAATATTTTCTTACTGAAGAATATATATAAATCTTCATTATTTTTTTTGAAATTTTGCTCAAATTTAAGTACATTGGTCTATATAATCAGCAATATCTCGAATCCCACTAATTTGATACAAAAAATATGTTCAGATCACGGACAGAAATGTTGTCTGGTTGATATAACTTTTCTCATAGTTCTACCATGCTTAAATGATATTATATAATAGCTTTAATATAAGGCTTTGAATGATTTTAAAACTAAAAAATCATAATTTTAACGATGCTCAGTGTATCTTTAAACCAAACATCCGATATAGTTAGACCAAACCTCAGTTGAGGGTCAGTTTGAAAAGAAAAATGCTTGAATTCACCATGAGAATAATTGAGCTGTCAAACCATCAACCATAAATATTGTTGATGTAAGCACAATATGGTTGAATGAAACATATTTCTTTTTCTCATCAGCTTCTTGTTAATTATTGTTAATTCATGCTTCCATTATTGTTCGACCTATTGTTATATGCGTGATACAGTCTCTGAATAGGATTATATAAAAGTCAATGCACAAATACCTATGCTTATTTGCTACCGTAATATGATTGACGTGACTTCAAGCATGACTTTATACTTTTCTCCGTGATGATCAAAACATATTATATTCAGCTTTCTATTTATGCAAAAAGATTGAAAATTCGTTGACCGTAATCAAAGAATAAAAATATAAAGAATTCCCTCTCTTGTCTTTTTCTATGTAAACGTCAAGCGACAAGACAAGTGGCGCTCTCTAAGCGTTTCAAGGTGGAAGCTCTATGTAACAGTGTTCGTGATTTGTCATGAGAGAAGGTGGTGTGCGTGTCGGGGCCCGTGGCGCAGTGGTCCACACGTTCGCTTCATAAGCGGATGGTCATGGGTTCGAACCCAGCCCCGGCACTTGCAATTTTTCGTCAGTTGCTCTTCCCCCCGAGAGCAGCTGGCACCTGACCCTCTTCGGAGCATATAGCTCTAACGAACCCAGAATTTGGATATCGGCGAACCCCAACTCATAATGGACCCCCAATCGGACTGGAAAAGGGAACAGCAGCATCACAATCCATTCCGAAATCAGTCGTCGACACACCGGGTGATTAATTAAATCGAAGCTCCAATCAATCGCCCATTCCAACAACGAAAATCAGAAACCTACCTAATTAAATTAATTAATTATCGATTTTTGCGGCTTAACCAGCCGAATGGAAGTTTTACTTTATTCCAAAAGCTAGACTTTACATATACTGGCGTGAGTGAGAAATGGACAAATTGAGGTGAAATTTGCGAAAAAGTTACTCGTCCTCTCGGTGAGACTCGAACTCACGACTCCTACTCACTAGACAGGCGCGTTGCCGCTACGCCACGAGAAGACTCGAAGACGAAGCTGCTAACCTGAATTCAAGTTCAACACAAAATTCCGAGGTTATCTTTTCCACAGATTGCACCCCTTTCGGATGGAATGAGATGTACATCCACACTACGCATATATTGTATATGTAAAGCCTATGTAAAACCTACCTACCTACGGCCTGCAGGAGCATCGACGACAACGATCATCTTCCATCCATCCAACCGAGCTACGCAGGCACCGATCAGTAGCACGAAAATTAAAACGAAAACATTTCGTTTTGAGGCGCCGGGATGTTGTATCTCGCATCGAGCGTGGCGCAAACCTTGGCTGTTCCACCGCATCCAAGCAGAGTGCGTTCCTATTCATTCACACTGCGCATTGTGTGTTTGAATCCGTCGTCAGCCCAACGACACGGTAGGCACCGTACGAGAAGTATCCAGCGCAACGCACTGCGCGCGGGTCAATAGATTCAATTATATTTTATTTCGATTCCGTACTGTGTGTCGCATATATAAAAGGCGACAGTGATTCCATGTATAGTTATAAGTTTTACTCTCCCCATCGAGCAGACACGCCGTCTGTCTCGATGGCAAATATATAGTTGAATTCGGTAAAAGTTGTTCTTCGTCGCCGCCTGGAGTCCTTCCCTATCATCCACACAACGTAGCTCTGGCCCTAGACGAAACAGTGTCAATCCATGATAACTTTTTTCAACGTTTGAAAAGTACCTATGTTTTAATAGTGTGTGAAGCATTTACATATTGTTAGTATACGTTCAAAATTTCATTTAATTCGGCTCACTGGTTTCCGAGATATGACACCTCAAAAATGAGTTGTTTGAAAAATAGTGTTTTACCCGAACGGTTATAACTTTGCGAAATATTAATCAATCGAGCCCAAATTTGTACCAATGATGCACACGTAATAGTTTGACAAACAGTCAAAATTTGAGATTTTTTGATGCGCCCTATGAAAATTTATAGCTTGTTGAACTTTTTTGTGAGAGAAAAAAAAGTTGCCTATCCCAAACATTTTGGCCATCCCCTGTATTTTGAATACTTTTCTTGGAGAAAGCATTTGGGTTTGATATCAATAGAAATGGTTATTACAATGTTAAAGCAGGCCATTCTTATGTGCTGTGTGAAGTACAGATTGCGGTTATGCACAACGATAATCGCTATCTTATCAAATACTTTTTTAGAAATTTCATACCTACTAGATTCTTTCTATGGTCGCTTTCAAGGATGTTTTCGATCATTTGACTCATTTGTTTATAATTCAATTCAGAAGCATAATATTGGAATGTGGTGTTCGGCAAACTTGTAGATAAGTGTTTTTACCACAATTATCACCAAGGACGCCATATTCTCACTCTTATATTTACGGAGCAAAAGTGTTAGTACCACCTACTTATACTAAACGATCGGATTTTTCGATCGTTTAATATGAGTAGGTGGTACTAGCGCTCTCACGCCGTATATGTGAGAGTTAGGATATGGCGTCCTAGGTGGTAATTGTAGGAAAAACACTTATCTACAAGTTTGCCGAACCCCACATTTCAATATTATGCTTCTGAACTGAATTATAGACAAATAGGTCAAATGATTGCCAGGTGATCGAAAACATCCTTGGTCGCTTTGCCATACAATTGTGTACGAAAAATATTGCAGTATACAATATCTTGTTGAGTCTGGGAATGGAAAGTAACGAACTTTAACACAACACTTAACCGAAAACGATGGCTTTTCATGAATCACTCTGGGTAGGCAAGGCATGTTCCAACGCAGCGATGTTCTCAAGCGGCGGCGGCACGGAATTTATTGAAAAGAGAAAAATGCCGCACAACTGGAAGGTGTCGTAAATCGAATTAGTTTCAGTCTACGAAGCATATGTCCATAGAAAGATCATTAATCAAATCGATTAAATCTCTCGTCGAATTGTTAATGGATATTATTAAACAGATGTAATAATTAAGTTCAGAAAAGGTGTTCAAAATCACCTAAGTATGTGTAAATCACCTAGAAGTGCAAAGAAGAAAAGATGTAGTATGGATTTTTACGTTACTATGCGTAGCAGTAGCCTCAAGATTGTTAAATTCCGGTATTATTGAGCTAGCATTAAAACTAATACCTTTTTTAGTGAAGATATAACAAAATAAAGCTTCACCATGATTTATCAAGTGCACAAATATTAAGATCCAAATATCGGCTTGATCAAATTTTTGGCGTAAACTATCGTATGGTTCTTAACATTTACATGATAATCCATGATTATGAATTATGATTATATTCCATGATTAAAGCCCGTGCACTAAGCTGCGACTTATATTTAAAATGTTGTTGAAACCTGGAATTCATAATCTCTTCTGGATTCAAATGACATAAAAAAAGAAACCTCTGATTTTGAGCCAAAAATATTGAGATTTTGAGGTGGCGCAAACGCCTCAAAGTTGAATATTCGAGTAATGAAAAGCTTTCACATTAAGGCGAAACTGGAAGCATTTTCTCATTTTTTCGGTTTTTGAATCTTAATTAAATGACGAAGCAATATTTTCAAAATCGGTTTTCGTACACATGTAGAGTATGGATCATGGTATCTTCTGAAATTGTTTGAGGTGGAAAATGTTTTCCATTTTTGCAGGAACCATTTTTTTGTGAAATATTGTTCAAAAATGGTTTTTGCAAAAACGAAAAACATTTTCCACTACAAAAAAAAAATCAGAAGATACCTTGATCCATACTCTACATGTGCACGAAAACCGATTTTGAAAATATTGCTTCGTTATCTAATAAAAAATCAAAAACCATAAAGTGAGGAAATGCTTCCAGTTTCGCCTTAGGCACACGCCTGTGCTTTAAGTGCATAACTTTTTCAATATTCAAGCAATTTTTAATCTTTTTAGGTATGAGAAAAAAAAATCTTTTTCCCTTCTTTCAAATTGATTTTTGAATAGACTTGTAGAACAATAAATTTTTCAAAAGTCACGCAAAATATGAGTTGTTTAAGATTTCATATATTTTTTCTTCTTTTTCAAAAAATAACTTTAAAGCCCGATAACTAAAAGTAAAAAAGACACGTGTTTTTGGGCAGTTTCGATGGGGATCTCGATCGGGTGACATTTTTTTTTTAAGACACGGACACGTTCAATGCTTCCAGTGAGCTATACGCTCTTTGAAGGAAGCACGACACTAGACAACGGACTAGCATGCAACGCCCAGTGGCACAGCCGAAAACATTTCCTGACAGCTGCGGCGGGAATCGAACCCGCGCTCCCTAGCAAGATGCGACTAAATGCTTGGTGACACTAGCCGCACGGCCACGAAGCCACAATTGTTCGTAGGAAAAAGTAAAAAGCCGCGTGTTTTTGGGCAGTTGCGATGGGGATCTCGATCGGGTGACATTGTTCGTAGGAAAAAGTAAAAAGCCGCGTGATTTTGGGCAGTTGCGATGGGGATCTCGGTCGCGTATCATTGTTCGCAGGAAAAAAGTGAAAAAGCCGCGTGTGTTTGGGCAGTTGCGATGGGGATCTCGATCGGGTGACATTGCTCGTAGGAAAAATTGAAAAATCCGCATACTTTTGGGCAGTTGCGATGGGGATCTCGGTCACGTTTCATTGTTCATAGGAAAAAGTGAAAAATCTGCGTGTTTTTGGACAGTTGCGATTGCGAAGGGGATCTCGAGCGGGTGACATTGTTCGTAGGAAAAAGTAAAAAGCCGCGTGTTTTGGGCAGTTGTGATGGGGATCTCGATCGGGTGACATTGTTCGTAGGAAAAAGTAAAAAACCACGTGTTTTTGGGCAGTTGCGATGGGGATCTTGGTCGCGTTTCATTGTTCGTAGGAAAAAGTGAAAAAGCCGCGTGTTTGTGGGTAGTTGCGATGGGGATCTCGATCGGGTGACATTGTTCGTAGGAAATAGTGAAAAGCCGCGTGCTTTTGGGTAGTTGCGATGGGGATCTCGGTCGCGTTTCATTGTTCGTAGGAAAAAGTGAAAAATCCGCGTGTTTTTGGACAGTTGCGATGGAGATCTCGATCGGGTGACATTATTCGTAGGAAAAAGTAATAAGCCGCGTATTTTTGGACAGTTGCGATGGGGATCTCGATCGGGTGACATTGTTCGTAGGAAAAAGTAAAAAGCCGCGTGTTTTGGGCAGTTGTGATGGGGATCTCGATCGGGTGACATTGTTCGTAGGAAAAAGTAAAAAACCACGTGTTTTTGGGCAGTTGCGATGGGGATCTTGGTCGCGTTTCATTGTTCGTAGGAAAAAGTGAAAAATCCGCGTGTTTTTGGGCAGTTGCGATGGGGATCTCGATCGGGTGACATTGTTCGTAGGAAATAGTGAAAAGCCGCGTGCTTTTGGGTAGTTGCGATGGGGATCTCGGTCGCGTTTCATTGTTCGTAGGAAAAAGTGAAAAATCCGCGTGTTTTTGGACAGTTGCGATGGAGATCTCGATCGGGTGACATTGTTCGTAGGAAAAATAAAAAAGCCGCGTATTTTTGGACAGTTGCGATGGGAATCTCGATCGGGTGACATTGTTCGTAGGAAAAAGTGAAAAAGCCGCGTGCATTTGGGCAGTTGCGATGAGGATCTCGGTCGCGTTTCATTGTTCGTAGGAAAAAGTGAAAAATCCGCGTGTTTTGGGCAGTTGCGATGGGGATGTCGATCGGGTGATGTTCGTAGGAAAAAGTGAAAAAATCCGCGAGTTTTTGGACTGTTGCGATGGGGATCTCGATCGGGTGACATTGTTCGTAGGAAAAAGTGAAAAAGCCGCGTGTTTTTGGGCAGTTGCGATGGGGATCTCGATCGGGTGACCTTGTTCGTAGGAAAAAGTGAAAAAGCCGCGTGTTTTTGGGCAGTTGCGATGGGGATCTCGATCTGGTGGCATTGTTCGTAGGCAAAAGTGAAAAAGCCGCGTGCTTTTGAGCAGTTGCGATGGGGATCTCGGTCGCGTTTCATTGTTCGTAGGAAAAAGTGAAAAAGCCGCGTGTCTTTGGGCAGTTGCGGTGGGGATGTCGATCGGGTGACATTGTTCGTAGGAAAAAGTGAAAAATCCGCGTATTTTTGGACAGTTGCGATGGGGATCTCGATCGGGTGGCATTGTTCGTAGGAAAAAGTGAAAAAGCCGCGTGCTTTTGGGCAGTTGCGATGGGGATCTCGATCGGGCGACATTGTTCATAGAGAAAAGTAAAAAGCCGCGTGTTTTTGGGCAGTTGCTATGGGGATCTCGATCGGGTGACATTGTTCGTAGGAAAAAGTGAAAAAACGCGTTTTTTTGGGCAGTTGTGATGGGGATCTCGGTCGCGTTTCATTGTTCGTAGGAAAAAGCGAAAAAGCCGCGTGTTTTTGGGCAGTTGCGATGGGGATCTCGATCGGGTGACATTGTTCTTAGGGAAAAGTGAAAAATCCGCGTGTTTTTGGGCAGTTGCGATAGGGATCTCGGTTGCGTTTCATTGTTCGAAGGAAAAAGTGAAAAAGCCATTTGATCAATTTCAAGCATATTATACGGCCTAAACTGATTGGATCTTAACATTTGGCTAAACGCTAGCGCTGGAATTGTAATTTACTTATTTTTGTTGTGCTATCCCAGTTAAGATATAATTTGTGTGAATTTTACTTATTTTTAAGTATTTTTTTTTTTCTTAGCGTGCAATACTGTGAATGATTTTTTTTTAATATTCATTTCTTAGTTTATCACCCCATAATTTCGTAAAGGCCGTGTATAAACTACGTAGATCAAATTTATCCAGCCCTTTTCAAATTGCAAGCAAGCGCGCCTCTGATACAAATAATAGGGGGATTCACTAAACAGCGTAAACTGCTTATTGAAGTTTGTTCTGATTAAACGTCGCAATCACCTCATATCATATTTAATTCGCAATTTCATGAAACATTTCAAATAACAGAAAGTCATAGTTTACGCAGCGATTTAAACTGTTTAGTGAGTCCCTTTATTGAAAAAAATGCTCCCAGTATGCTGCGGGCACCGGTTTTGACCAGTCTATGGGAAACCATTTTTATAAAAATAGCGAATAATCCTATGAAAAATACCAATATGTCAAATGAAAGGATTCAATCTATGTTTTGAGGGTAAAATGCAGAAATCAAGCTAATACTTGATTTTTGTATTAAAGTTGCACTGGCCAAAAAAGAAGCACTGCATCAGTTTTGGCCATATTCTTAACTTTGATTTCTATTTTAGCCAATCACGTGTATTTCTTATAGGAGTGCGAGTGACCAAAATAGATATATGGTAGCTGATATTTTAGGGATTTTTTTTCTATCATTTTTAATCAAAATCTATTGTTTTCAAAGCTATATCATCATTTTATATTAAGAACTACTTGTAAAACATAAATTTATTCCGATTTGAATTGCAACAGGCTGAATAACGCGCTATGGCCAAAACACCTGACTGCCCTAAAGTGATGCTTTTACCCTATATGTACATACATACATACATTTATTTGTTCAACATCATTAAGACAAGACATAATCAACAATAGTACGCCACAATACTCGGTTTGTGGCTGCCGCTCTCCATCCTCGGTCGCGCCCAATGCTCGCTAAGTCACGCTCCACCTGGTCCGCCCATCGTACTCTCTGTGCTCCACGCCTTCTTGTGCCAACCGGATCAGTTGCAAACACCAGCTTTGCAGGGTTGTTGTCCGGCATTCTTGCAACATGCCCTGCCCACCGTATCCTTCCGGTTTTGGTTACCTTCTGGATGCTGGGTTCGCCGTAAAGTGCAGCGAGCTCGTGGTTCATCCTTCTCCACCACACACCGTTCTCCTGCACACCGCCGAAGATCGTTCTTAGCACGCGTCGCTCGAAAACTCCGAGTGCTTGTAGGTCCTCCTCGAGCATGGTCCATGTCTCGTGCCCGTAGAGGATCACCGGTCTTATTAGCGTTTTGTACATGGTGCATTTGGTGCGTGGGTGAATCTTTTTCGACCGCAGTTTATTCTGGAGCCCGTAGTAGGCCCGACCTCCGCTGATGATGCGCCTCCGAATTTCACGGCTCACGTTGTTGTCAGCCGTCAGTAAGGTTCCGAGGTAGACGAATTCCTCCACCACCTCGAAAGTATCCCCGTCTATCGTAACATTACTACCCAGACGGATCCGGTCGTGTTCGGTTCCGCCTACCAGCATGTACTTTGTTTTTGAAGCATTCACCACCAGTCCGACCTTTGCTGCTTCGCGTTTCAGGCGGGTGTACAGCTCTGCCACTGTTCCAAATGTTCTAGCGATAATGTCCATGTCGTCCGCAAAGCACACAAATTGACCGGATTTTGTGAAAATCGTTTCCCGGCTGTTGAGCCCGGTTCGTCGCATCACACCTTCCAGAGCGATGTTGAAGAGTAGGCATGAGAGTCCGTCACCTTGTTGCAGTCCCCGGCGAGATTCGAATGAACTGGATAGTTCACCCGAAACCCTTACGCAGTTTTGCACACCGTTCATCGTTGCTTTAATCAGTCTAGTCAGCTTCCCAGGAAAGCTGTTTTCGTCCATGATTCTCCATAGCTCTGCGCGGTCGATACTGTCGTATGCCGCTTTGAAGTCGATGGACAGGTGATGCGTTGGGTCCTGGTATACACGACATTTGTGGAGGATTTGCCGTACGGTAAAGATCTGGTCCGTTGTCGACCGGCCGTCGATGAAGCCGGCTTGATAACTTCCCACGAACTCATTCGTTTTAGGTGACAGACGACGGAAGATGATCTGAGATAGCACTTTGTAGGCAGCATTCAAAATAGTGATCGCCCTGAAGTTCTCACATTCCAAATGGTCGCCTTTCTTGTGAATGGGGCAGATTACCCCTTCCTTCCACTCCTCCGGTAGCTGTTCGGTTTCCCAGATCCTGACTATCAGCCGATGCAGACAGGTGGCCAACTTTTCTGGGCCCATCTTGATGAGTTCAGCTGCGATACCATCCTTACCAGCTGCTTTGTTAATTTTGAGGTGACTCTCGCTGTTTGCATGGAAAGCACCAGTGTTGATCATTTCTGTTACGTTTTCTCTTTCTGGCAGCAAAATGGCAAGTGGAGACGTGGGGTAAAGAACGACGGTTCAGTAGCCGATCGTTCAGTGTTTGTTCAACAGTAGTAAAACAGATACAGTCCGGATTCGCTGGTTGGGTCACGACTGCGCCCCGATTAGCGAATCGTGTTCGTTCGTTGGGGCAACTGACAACTGATCAAAATGCTCTAGACACACGCAAGTGACGAGAAATACGTCACGGAACACTCACATACTTGCGCAAACGTTCTGTATACAGGAGCTGTGATGCGACGGCGGTCAGACGTCAAACTCGTTTTGATATCTATTTTGACATTGACAGTGCTTTTTAGTTGGGTTTTGCCCCAACCAGTAAACATTCAACCATCGAGACAGCCCATCTAACGAGCTCTCAACGAACGAATCGTCACTGTATCACACAATACGCACACGCTACGCAGCACAGAAAATTGCCCTACTACGAAATTGATTTTTTGTTGAACAGGACAGGACAGCAAAAAGGACTAGAAATGTAAGAAAATTACTAGACTAACATGCAAATTACTAACTAGACTAACATGCAAATTACTAACTAATATTGCTAACTAATGCACTAAAGGGTGATACGGTCAAAATTTGGTCACACAATTTCTTTCATAACTTGAGACTGCGTACACCAAAACAGCTGATTTTTGGACCAGTAATGGTACATTATATGTAGCTTGTACCATAAAACTTTCATCAAAATTGGTTTAGTATTTGCGGAGATATTGTGAATCCTGAAAACGGCAATTTTAAAATTTTGCACAAAGAGGATTAAAAAATAAGAACACATTTTTACTCTTTTATTCATAGAGCCAGAAAAACTGAACCAATTTCAATGAAAATTTTTCTGTATGTAAAGTATACATATCAAAATGATGTGTAAAAAATTCATTCAATTTGATCCAGCCGTTACAAAGTTATGTTTGTTTAGGTGGTCAAATTTTGTCAAGTCAAGTCAAATTTTGGTCACACAATTTTTTTCATAACTTTAGACTGCGTACACGAAAACAGCTGATTTTTGGATCAGTAATGGTACATTATATGTAGCTTGTACCATAAAATTTTCATCAAAATCGGTCTAGTATTTGCGGATATATTGTTGAACCCTGAGATCTGCAATTTTAAAATTTTGTGCAAAGAGGATTCACAAATAAGAACACATTTTTACTGTTTTATTTATAGAGCCAGAGATACTTAACCGATTTCAATGAAAATTTTTCTGTATATGAAGTATGCATATCGAAATATTGTGTAAAAATTTCATTCAATTTGATCCAGCCGTTACAAAGTTATATTTGCTTAAGTGGCACCCGGTTAGTTTTTTTCATATTCAAACTGCTTCAACTTTGAAAGTATTCATGCAAAATGGCTCAAAATTTAACTAAGAACATATGTTTATAACATTATTATACTGTAACATTTTGATAAAAATCGGAGCAGTTTTGGTAATTCTATAATCAAAAATGTGCTTTACTGACCTTAAATTTCCGAAAATTTACTATGGAGCGCCTTTGTACAAAATTTTAAAAAGGTAGGTCGATGGTTTTATCTATATATCAACCAATACTTAATCGATTTTGATGAAAATTTTATGGTATAAGCCACATATAATGTAGCATTACTGGTCCAAAATCAGCTGTTTTGGTGTACGCAGTCTAAAGTTATGAAAAAAAATGTGACCAAATTTTGACCGTATTCACATG
This sequence comes from Aedes albopictus, assembly GCF_035046485.1. NCBI lineage: Eukaryota > Metazoa > Arthropoda > Insecta > Diptera > Culicidae > Aedes > Aedes albopictus. The sequence continues at coordinate 206,522,531 of NC_085138.1, forward strand.
CAATGTGAACTTAAATACTATGTGAAACTTGAAACTAAATAATTGAATATAAATTGCAGCTAAAAGCAAACTCAAACATAAAAAACGAGTTTCGCTAATTGGATCGTCCGAAACAACAGTTCCTGGCCAACAACTTGTTTTTATTTTTGTTCGTTAAAACATAACAGGGACCGTAATAAGTTAAATAACCCTTCACGCATTTGTTCTCAATCACAACAATAACCCGCATAATCACAAACTGTAAATGCAACGTTTCTCATACTGTAGATGACCATTAAAAATTGTCACTTAACCATTTTTCAAACTGTTGCAGATAACAGTAAACTAACCATTCCAGGTACATATTTGCCAGTTTGACAAATGGTAATCCGCCAATTTACAGTATGTGGAATAGGCGGTTTAGATTGATTACCATTAAAAATCGCTCGTTTTCCCGAACAAATTTTTCGCAATACAGTAAAGGATACGGTCAATATATTATCCAGTTTTTCAGACAATTCACTGCATAGAAAATGGTTAGAGAATAGTTTAACCATAAATTCGGAAGAAAAACAAATAATGTATGTATAACAGGTGAATTATAGTTCTCCATAGTAGAATAACTGTAAACCATATTGTGCTTATATGGCTATGAACACTATTCTATACTGTTCTTTTGCATTCGAACCTAAAGAGAAAAATAAAGTACCCAATTCGGAAACACTCAAGATAATTTGCTACAAATTTTAAATAGTGCACCATGTTTTATTGATTACTTAGGCTATGAACATAAAATACACCCGAAAACGCGTAACACTGAACTTTCTATGTGGTTGTGCCGGAGTCTCCGGGAATCCTACCTAATTGATGTTGAACGCCGGATCTTGCAGCTCTCGTTGCAGCTGGTCATTGTGACTCCGTTGATAACCTGCGTAGACCTTCCGTAGAGGACCAGAAGGGATGGATTATCGGCTTCCGGAACGATTGGAGTCGTTCGATGGGGGTTTCGGGAGCGTGTGGCGGTCCCAGGCGGTATGGTAAAGTCGTCCGTGAACGTTGTTTTTCTATAAATAAAATCAATAATTTGCGAGAAGCGGATCACTACCAAAACAACTGAATCGAAAATGCGTTAGAAAATTTGTGATTTGCTCTAATGCGTTGAAAAATGCATATAATGCTCTTGAAAATGCGCAAAAAAAATCAATGCGTTGAAAAATGCACGAATTGCGTTACTGAATTTGCGCTAATGCGCTACAAAATGCGGCAATGCGTAATGTCAATACACAAGGCTGAATCCAAAATGCGCTAGTGATTCGCCCCTCGATAATTTGTTACTGAATATCGGTAATAAATAATTGTACTACTTACCACCTTAGATTCTGAATATTTATTTGCCACTAGAACAGTTAAAGTTTCATTTTTTATCACGCATGAAAGTAAGCATTGGGCGCTAGGTTATCCAAATCAACCGGAGCTAGGCAAAACTTGATAACACGCACACAAAACGTTTTTAACAGTAACAGAAACAGTCCATTTAATGCAGAACAATAATCTTCTCAAATGTGTGCGTGGCTTCATCATTGGTTTGCTTTCGGTATGGACCATACATAATTGTCTTTGAACTATATGTTACACGGTAACAGATTGTGTGATTGTTCGGTGACCATTATTTAATGTTTTCCGTTGCAAGCTATCTTGGAATGAACCATTGGAAATTATAAGTGTACAATTTATTAGACATCAACAGTTTGAGAGATGGTTGAAAATTAGTTCTATATATTTTCGCTGGTGGAAATCAATATTGTTAAATTATAGGGTAACATTAACTCAAACGTTAACAATATTATAAACAGCTTACATAACGTTTGAACTGTTTGTCAAGTTGTTTTTTGTTATGCGGGAAGCCAATGGGAGAGCGTCGATGCTTGTTTTCGTCGCAGACAATTGGAATTAGTAATCCTACATTATAGAGATCTGTGGAAGCGGCCATTGTGAGCCAATCGTGCAGAGAGAACTGTCAAAATGTGAGCTGAACGAACATGTGACAACATATGAAACTTCCGCTCATCTCTATATGTATAGAGGATTTCTAATAGGAATGTGCAATAAGTAGCTTTGTCGCATAACGGAGGCGTGTGCTTCCTTGCTTCTGATTGGCTGCGCGCAACCTAGGAGCGCGCAACTAGACTGAAGTTGTGCGTAACTGCCCAGCGCGCAAAAAACTATACAAAATATTTTTTTGCAATAGAAAGATAAATCTAAAGGTGTTTCACAGTCTATTGATTAAGGCACCCTACACACCAGTCAAACGGTTTGACCAACATTGCCACCGCCCCCAGGTTGGTCGAACCAACTGATGTTTCTGCAACCGTATGACGAACTGCCAAACCGTGTTGCACCAACATGTCACTTTGGTTGCACCAACATCATCTCCCATTTGAAATCGCACTATGTTTGTGCAACAACACTACACACGGTACGATCGGTTCGTCAAACATTGGCTCCGCCCACCTTTGGTTTGAGTAAAATCAAACTGGTTTGATTTTTGCCGACCAAACCATCAACCGTCAAATCGGTTTGACGAACTGCCAAATCGGTTCGTCAAACAGCATCACACACGGTCAAACACAGCACCAACTCAACCACCAACCTGGGGGCGGAGTCAATGTTGGTCAAACCGTTTGAGTAGTGTGTAGGGTGCCTAAGACTATTGGGTAAATAGAGTTAATAAACTATACACTGAAAAACAAGAAAACCCAAAATTGAGTATTTTAAGACTCATTTTTGAGTTCTTTTTTGCATCCCCTTTCATTCGCTCCCTTTATTGTTGTCAGAGAGTGAATAGCAAAACAACCCAACTTTGAGAGTTCAATGCGGGAAGCCAAAATTGAGTAAGTAACATAGTACCGAAAGTTGAGTAATTTTAACCAACGGTTGAGTAAAAAGAACTTTGACTCTAGGTACTTTGGCCGTATACGCCTAAATGCAAACTACCTAGCTCAACATTGACTCTATCAACTTAAAATTGGCTTCCCGCACGCAACCTCGAAGTTGGGTGGAATGAACTCACTTTTGGGTACTTTTGTTTCTCCGTGTAGAGGACGAATATCGCTGCTGTTCCCTTTGTTCTCGTTCGCAAACATGCCGGGTATCTATCTGTCAAACTGCATACTTTTTCGCTTTGACACTTATATCCCTCCCTATCTTCGCCAGCAAGAGATGTTGCGGCGGCGACGCCAGCGACATTCGTCCTCTATAGTTTATTAACACTATTATTGGGTAAGATCTGATGCGTATTTGGGATTAGGTCACATGCATGTATAAAAAATCGATATATTAGTTAACGTTGAAACATTCGGCATTTAAAACATCGTCATCATCGAACATTTTAAAGCAGTTTATGTTTCGTTCAAATCAAATATTTTTGCAATGAAAATGGATTTACTGTGTTCCGCATGAGGAATAGAATACAGTGAATACATTTTCGTGGTTATTGTTTTGATTTAAAGTGAAAATACTGCTTTTCTGTTTCCGGAAAATGATGACGAATGCTTGATCCTTAAGAACGATTTAGTCTATGTTGCGTTCGCTGATTTTTTTAGAATCTTTTCATACGGGAAGGGATGGTATGTTGTTGCATATTCAAGCATTACATTGCTACCCAGCTGAACCCTTTACTTCCCACGACTTTAAACGACAATTTCTATGTCAAAAAAACGTTTCCGAAAAAAATATACTAAAACACAAATCAGCTATTTTTTTTCGAAAGCTATGAACAGGTTTTACGCCGTAAATCAATAGGTTTTTAGTTGTTTATCAATAGAATTGAATTGAAACAAGTAGTTAGTAGTTGGGTTAACCCTATGAGGATCAGAAGGCCAGCTCCAGAGGCACGTTATCCTTCATTTGGGACATTTGTACCTTATGAGGATGCAGTTCTATTCTAAAAAAAAATATTGCATCTAATTTATCTATTTCTGTTTGTCCCGAGTTCATCAAAAATCGATGGTGCTCTAGAGCTACCACGTCAAGTATAACCCTGATTGATTTTTATGCACGCATAGTTTGACTATTTGCATTCGTTCGAGCATATTGAAATAAATTTCACACCAAACTAGGTGAAAAATTAGTTCTGTAATGTTAATTGACTCGTTATAAATGCGTTTCTCCCATGGTTGAACTGAGGCGTTGATTAGGTTGTCGACTTCGAAAGAGAATAAATTGAAAACCCTGATTGTGAAGGAGTAGATAAAGCAGAGTAAGGTGTAAATGAACTTCAATAGGATTTAACGGAATGGTGATTCAATGAAGGTATTGTGAACATTTTTTCCTCTCCTTAACTAACCGCGCAACCTTAATTGCTTTTTTCACCTCTCGGCGGGTATAAATTAGGATATTTTAGATTAAGCGAATGTGGAAAAAACAGCAGGGAACCACAGGCTTGGTTCATTTCTCCACAGGTAGCTCAATGTGCGTATCTAATATAGAAAATAGAAAACGAAGGGGTCTCTTAAAGCAGAACCAAGAATCGAGAGAACACGATAGAAGGAAAAAGCTTGAAATAAATGATGTTGAGAGGTGCTAGGCGAGGAAGTTTTATCGCCTCAGAACTGGCCACTAGTGCGGCTTTAGTGACTGTGCATGATGTATGGTGGATTTGAAGAATCAATTAAATTTTCAATAATATTAACTTTGTATCATAAACCGTCGGTCCATATGAAGGTGTTAAGCACAACGATATCTTGTCGGTTTTGACACCACTATTCTTTTTGACATTTTGATACACACCGATTAAGAAAATGATCAAAATTTTAGAATCTGATTCTTCTATTAATCGATTCAAATATGAACAAATGAATTCTGAAGTTTGTTTTACATCCCAGTAAAATGTCAAGGGATTACGGGAAGCATGCATCTGCAGATAAAACTGACTCTCGATGATATTGTCGCGCTTATCTTTTGTTAAGGCTCAAGCATTCGTCATCATTTTTCGGAAAATAAAAAGCAGTTTTCTCGCTGCAAACCAAAACAAGGATCATGAAAATATATTCACTGCATTATATTCATCATGTGGAGTGCAGTGAATATATTTTCATAGCAAAAACTTTTGTTTTGAACGAAAAAACTGCTCTCAAATGTTTGATGATGACGATGATTTCAATGACGAAAAGTTCAACGTTAAAGTGGAGTGGCATACAGCCGCAGTGACATGCAAGGCAAAACAAAAGAAAATATGTTCCCGCCAAAAAAAGACGTGGGTTTTGCATAAGTGACAGATGTTTTTGAATGAGATTCTTCTTATTATTCTTAAATTAGTTGGCGATTGTTCCGCTAGGTGGTGCTAGCTTTCACATAAAATTTTGGACTTCCTTATCTCGTGATATAGAAAAGTGTTGTTTCCGGGAAATTTGTTCAGAAGGATAAGAACATTCTATAGTGATTCACCAATTGGTTATGTCACATTCTCCCGAATTCCAAGCACCCGAATCACAAATGCCCGCAAATCATTCGCCTCAATGTAGCATTCTCCCGAATGTATTAAATGTCTCAACAATATAATAATCTTAAAAACACCTTTCTGAAATCAGTTAATGAGAAAAATCAAGAAACCTTATTTCAATTTTGCATACACATATTAACCCACGAGCGATCGCGCTGTTGTATTTTGTACAACACGTTGAAAAAATCTCGCCTTTTGTACTCAGCATTAGCGTGGTGCTGACGCAGGTAGTCAACCGCGCGAGTTACGGAAGGTTAAAGGCACAAATATTATGAACGAAGCATTGAACCACGCTGCATTTGTTTATCCTGGCTTTGCTCACTTGTAAAAAAGGCAGATAATCCAAATCAGACGCATTTGCAGGCCTGGTAGCGAGTCACTATTCAGTGACTTGGTCACTATTTTCATATAAGTCACTATAAAGTCACTATTTTCAGGGCTTTTCAACTAAAGTCACTTTTTCTGTTAAAAAGTCACTATTTTCAACTATTTTCAATGTCCTGAAATCTAGCTAGTAAGTAAAACAAGAATTGATATTGAAAATAGTTAAAAATCAAGCTGGAGACAATAAAATGTCTAGTATGTAGTAGGTCTGTTGACAAATTCACCAATCACCTTTGTACAAAGACTGACTTTGATTATTAGTGTTGTCTTTTTTCATATAATTCATGTGACTCTACTTTAAACATAAATGTGTGATGGCATTCTCGGCAATAACAAAAATGCATAGGTTTTTTTTAACTGCTGGTAAAATTACTTAAGTATTTTCAGAAATCTTGCTGAAATTCTTGGCGGAGTTCATGTTAAAATTTTCAGTCAGCAGGACACAAGGTTTTTAGTGTTGCTGCAATATAAATATATGTACTTATTTCTGAATTTCTTGCAAGATCTTCCGTATGATATTCTGGAAGTTCCTGGAAGAAATTCTGGCAGCTTGAGATTAGTTCCCTGAAAAGGAAGAAGGTAAATATGTACATTGAATAGCCTAATGAAGGAAAAAAATATAACTATTCAATTGAACCTGAGACTACCCAACCTGAGATTTGCAGATAATCTAGTCGTCAAAAAGCCCAATTACTTCTCCCGTAATGCCACGAAGAATCCGCCAGGAAATGAATGAACAAGCCTGTAAATATTTTGAGAATTTCATCATAGGCTCTTTAAATGTGAGATATTTAAAAGAAATTTAAAATTCTGTTACAAGTTCTTCTAACATTGCTTTGGATATTCAGAATGGTAGGGTAGAAGTTTTGGCCAGTCCGGAGTTCTGGCCATAGTGCGGTATTGAGCCTGTTGCGATATAAATCGGCGTAAATTTATTTTTTAATAGTAGATCCCAATACAATGTGATGATTACAGCTGTGAAAATCAGACGTTTTGAATAAAAACTAGAAAAAAAAATATATTTCCTTAAAAAAATCAGCTCCCATATATCTATATTGGCCAGGGTGCTTCTAATTTGGCCACTCCCATAAGAAATACACGTGATTGGCCAAAATAGAAACCAAACTTAAAAATATGGTCAATACTGCGGCAGTGCTTCTATTTTGGCCAGTGCCACTTTTAATACAAAAATCTAGTATTGGCTTGATTTCTGCATTTTTCCTTCAAAATATAGATTGAAACCTTTCATTTGACACATTGTTTGTTTTTATAGGATTATTGGTTATTTTTATAAGAATGATTTCCCTTAGACTGGCCAAAACCGGTGCCCGCACCCTAGTTGATTTTTTTCCCTATAATTTTCAGATTTTTTTCGAAAAAATTGCCTTATTCCTTACTATTATTCGTTTCCACATTTTTTTTGTATTGAAGGGATTCTTGCAAAATTATTCATAAAATAATACCTGAGAAATTCTTACTCAAATTTAGTCATTTATTTTCTTTGCATATGTTTTCGTCATGAATTTCGTCAAAAAATCATCCAACAAGTTCTCATAAGAAATTCCACATTCGAAGCATTGTATTTCCATTGGGTGCACTGCCACAAACTACGAAAGTTGTAATATTTTTATTTTTATTCTTGGAAAATTTAGCAAATATCTTTCCAAGATGTTCCTCTGAAATCAGTCCACAAGTACGAAGAAAATACCCGCAATAAATATGTTCATATAAATCTATTCAGAAACTCGTTCAATAAACCTCTGAGCGTTTCATCTTCAATTGCTTAGATAAAATCGCAAAGAATGTATTTACCAATCAGGGTTTTGTCGAAAAATCACTCAATGACATCTGTTTTAACTTCTTCTAAAGACTTCATCAAGAATTTTCTAAGAAATTCAATCAATGTGTCCCAAAGGGTTTCTGCCGTTACAGACTTAAGAGTTAAGGTGGCCAACACATATACTTACGTTCATCAGCCTCTTGCCTATCTGGATCAATCTAGTTCTGCATAATATATGCAGAAAATTGAATATACGTGCGATTTTGTACATTTTTTGGAATAGGCGTGAAAGTTTTCTTAAAAAAATATTCATTATGCGATACTCCAAGATTTTCGGAATAAAGTACGTCCAATAATTCCTAGTCACTAATATTTTGTTGTGTGCTAAAAGTCACTATTTAGTAACCTTTTTGCTATCTGTAAGTCACTATTTGGTCACTATTTTCGAGAAATTGGTCACTAAATTAACTATTTTGAGCATCATGTTTTGCTACCAGCCCTGCATTTGTTTACGAATTTTCAAGATTTGTAAGAGACGAACCAGCCAAGGGTTAAAAGTCTCTGAAATAAAGACAAATTAATCAATCAAGATTAGTGCTCATGAAAACGTCAGTAGGGGTTCAATCTGGCCATTGGGGCAGCCGTATTTGTATTATTTGATGTTTCACTTGTTCACGTGTTTGGCCGAATGCCATTTCTCCAAAAGCCATCAGGTCAAACATGCTTTGGCTAAATAATGATTAAACCGAAGACCTAAACCTAAACCATTGACATTTCCAGGATATCAGCAAAAAGTAACTGAAAGTATTTTCATCAGAGATTTTCCGGTATTTTCATCCGGTATTTCCGGCCGTAACGTCCCGATTTATCACCTCCCTTGTCAATTTTGGGGTGATAAAACAGGGCCAGTTATGACATCGTGAAATATTCTTATTTTTATATTTGAACTTTAACATTAATTTAAAGCCGTATTCAGAGTAGTATGCATAACTGATATGTCTGACAACGGGGACGTCCATTAATTATATCACGAAAATATACAAATTGTCGCCCTTTTTATAGGACCTCCACAATATTTGCATGGATCGTCACACTTTTATGAACGCAGTCATTATCTTCCTGTAATGTACGGACATTCTCTATAATATTGTTTATTCTGCAGAGGCTGCTCCAGAGATTTCTCTTAGAATTTCTGTAGGGATTTTCTCAGTGATTTTTCCATGGATTTCTTCCGGGATTCTTCAGGATGTTATTTTTGTCTTTTTGGCGTAACATACCCACTTGTACAAATTCTGCTATTTGCTTAGTGTTTCATGAGCACTTCCACAGTATTAAACTTAGAGGATTTTTCCAGGGAACCACGATATTTTCATTATTTTTCCATAATTTCTAAAGGTATTTGTTCATGGTTTTACTTCAGATTTTTTCAAAATTATGTTGTATATTCCTTAAAAGAATTAAGAACACTTGAAAATTTTTTTTCGGGAAACCCCCAGGAATGTTTTTCAGGGTTTCTCCAAGGATTGCGTCTTTAGTGCCTCCAAGGGATTCCCGTTGATCAAGCAGAAATTCATTTCCAAGGATTATTTTTTTTTCGAAGATTCATCCCAAACATTCTCCGGGTTTTTTTTAGGATTCCTGCAAATTTTGGCAGTTCGTGTCCGTATGAAGTTGATCATCCATATTAACTTCTTTTCTCGATCAGCCTAGATAGCTGTGTAGTGTCGGTAGCGATTGTCTCAATTGGCTAAGAATAACACTACGGACCGCCTGTTTCGTTGGTAAGAGTCCACCGACAGGGGACCCCTAATGCATGGTGTGATGCGGCTTCATGCTTACCGTGCCTAGGAATGAATAGCTAGGGGGTCTAATAAAAACCTAACCGCAAACGGAACCTGTGGAGTACCAGGGCGCCCTCCACAGTATGTTGCCCTTACTGCGCTAACCGGAGCAATGGTGCAGTGGACCTTGTGTTTCTCCGAGACAATCGGCTGCCCTTCTTTTGTCTCACTTGAGGCTAAATAAGGGCGGGATTATGAAGATGTTGCTAATGGATCATTGTAGCCAACTTTTTCGCTACTCACCGCATCAAAACAAAAGCGTCACCGTATATGGACTGTAACACAATGAAAGCAGTCGAGTTACGTCAAACACACAAGGCTACGGTGGCGCTATCTGTTCTTTTCATAGCGGCCGTTTCAGCTATTTCAGTGATCCATTAGTTTAAATTTTCACCTATTCACAAGTTCTAAGATCTGCCAGAGTTTTAACTTCCTACTCTCAATAATCATAAAAATATCGAGATTTGAAATCGAAAAAGGTACCCGGGTACCCTGCTGACCACATAAGGGTTAAACCGGATTGGTCATTAGGCCGAAAAGGTCATGAAGTCGAAAAGTCTTTAGGCCGAAAAGATCTTTAGGCCGAAAAGGTCTTTAGGCTGAAAAGGTCTTTAGGCCGAAAAGGTCTTTAGGCCGAAAAGGTCTTTAGGCCGAAAAGGTCTTTAGGCCGAAAAGGTCTTTAGGCCGAAAAGGTCTTTAGGCCGAAAAGGTCTTTAGGCCGAAAAGGTCTTTAGGCCGAAAAGGTCTTTAGGCCGAAAAGGTCTTTAGGCCGAAAAGGTCTTTAGGCCGAAAAGGTCTTTAGGCCGAAAAGGTCTTTAGGCCGAAAAGGTCTTTAGGCCGAAAAGGTCTTTAGGCCGAAAAGGTCTTTAGGCCGAAAAGGTCTTTAGGCCGAAAAGGTCTTTAGGCCGAAAAGGTCTTTAGGCCGAAAAGGTCTTTAGGCCGAAAAGGTCTTTAGGCCGAAAAGGTCTTTAGGCCGAAAAGGTCTTTAGGCCGAAAAGGTCTTTAGGCCGAAAAGGTCTTTAGGCCGAAAAGGTCTTTAGGCCGAAAAGGTCTTTAGGCCGAAAAGGTCTTTAGGCCGAAAAGGTCTTTAGGCCGAACAGGTCTTTAGGCCGAAAAGGTCTTTAGGCCGAAAAGGTCTTTAGGCCGAAAAGGTCTTTAGGCCGAAAAGGTCTTTAGGCCGAAAAGGTCTTTAGGCCGAAAAGGTCTTTAGGCCGAAAAGGTCTTTAGGCCGAAAAGGTCTTTAGGCCGAAAAGGTCTTTAGGCCGAAAAGGTCTTTAGGCCGAAAAGGTCTTTAGGCCGAAAAGGTCTTTAGGCCGAAAAGGTCTTTAGGCCGAAAAGGTCTTTAGGCCGAAAAGGTCTTTAGGCCGAAAAGGTCTTTAGGCCGAAAAGGTCTTTAGGCCGAAAAGGTCTTTAGGCCGAAAAGGTCTTTAGGCCGAAAAGGTCTTTAGGCCGAAAAGGTCTTTAGGCCGAAAAGGTCTTTAGGCCGAAAAGGTCTTTAGGCCGAAAAGGTCTTTAGGCCGAAAAGGTCTTTAGGCCGAAAAGGTCTTTAGGCCGAAAAGGTCTTTAGGCCGAAAAGGTCTTTAGGCCGAAAAGGTCTTTAGGCCGAAAAGGTCTTTAGGCCGAAAGGGTCTTTAGGCCGAAAAGGTCTTTAGGCCGAAAAGGTCTTTAGGCCGAAAAGGTCTTTAGGCCGAAAAGGTCTTTAGGCCGAAAAGGTCTTTAGGCCGAAAAGGTCTTTAGGCCGAAAAGGTCTTTAGGCCGAAAAGGTCTTTAGGCCGAAAAGGTCTTTAGGCCGAAAAGGTCTTTAGGCCGAAAAGGTCTTTAGGCCGAAAAGGTCTTTAGGCCGAAAAGGTCTTTAGGCCGAAAAGGTCTTTAGGCCGAAAAGGTCTTTAGGCCGAAAAGGTCTTTAGGCCGAAAAGGTCTTTAGGCCGAAAAGGTCTTTAGGCCGAAAAGGTCTTTAGGCCGAAAAGGTCTTTAGGCCGAAAAGGTCTTTAGGCCGAAAAGGTCTTTAGGCCGAAAAGGTCTTTAGGCCGAAAAGGTCTTTAGGCCGAAAAGGTCTTTAGGCCGAAAAGGTCTTTAGGCCGAAAAGGTCTTTAGGCCGGAAAAGGTCTTTGGCTTGAAAATGGCTTTTCAGTCTCGACAAAATTCAAATACTGCTATTTAATTTCGTCCAACGTTTCGGTCGCATATAGGACCTTCATCAGGGACTCTAAAAATGATTGTTTATTTAATTTGGTGATTTTTACAAAAATATTGGAAATTATCAATTTTTACCAATTATCACAGATTCTTCGTCCAATGTGTACTGTTGAACAAAGGTTGTCCAGCGGAATGAATTTCTGCGATCAAAAACATACATAATTACAAAAGTTATTCTTCGCAATTTTCATTCTTCCCACGCAATTTCCTTCAGTGTACTTACTCCCTCACAGCAGTTAACGGTTGGGATTCGGTAATTGTGGAAAAACCCTTCCGGAATTTTACCGCACTGGAATTTGACACCTCGCGCTTGATCGATCACCATTGCTTTCCGTGTTCATGATGTGTGTTCGTGCAATCGATCTTTGCTGCTGGTGTGCGTGTTCAGAATCATCTTGGATTGTGTATTGGTGTTTGTTGGCGAACCACTGGGTAGTTTCGAACTCGATGAAGTGAGCTCCGAGTACGCCCTTCGCTTTAATCGTCTGTCAGCCGTTGACGGCTGATGGGGAATTGTCATGTACATGCAATAGGATGGAAGAAAAACAATTTCGACAAAGCATCGAAGTGAGAAGGTCGATTGACTATAGTTAAAGCGAATTATAAATTAAAATCGTATTTCTACTTATCCTAAATTGAATTATTAATACATTTGTGAACTCTCAGGTAGATATTCCTAAATTGATTTAATATGATACTCTACTTACAAATAACTTACAACTATTATCACAGATGAAATTTAGTACGGAGAAATCAGATTGGACAGTTATAACCTAAAACTAGTAAAGAACACCAAATGTAAGTAAAACATGAACTATGAATTTGTCCTAAACCTAACATGCAAATAAATTAATAGCTTTGAAGCTGTGTCAAACGGACCCGCTATCAGGATTGTTCTTCCGACGTCCAAACTGAAAAATCTTCCCCAACAAAAATCTTCAAAGATTTGCGATTGTTTCGAAGCACATGTGGTTGCCATCCGAACAAAGGAACAATGGATCCATCGGACAGCCACTGTATAATGTGCAACAGACCGAACAACGCCGATAATCTGGTCCAGTGTGACCGCTGTGACGGGTACGTACACTATTCGTGCGCGGACGTGGGAGACTCGATTGCCGATCCCGATCGGAGTTTCACCTGCAAGAGGTGCGTCGAGAGCGATGAAGTCGTCACTGTTTCATCCCACCGCACGAGCCGCAGCTCCCGGCGAACGTCACATAGTGGTAGCAGCTCAGCACGGGTGGCACTGCGGCTGCAACAGCTTGAGAAGGAGAAGCAAAACCGTCTCCGGGAGCTCGAAGATGCTGAGAAGTTCCAGCGACTGCGGCGTCAGGTCGAGGAGGACTTCGAGAAACAACAGTTTGCCATCCTTGACGCACAACTGCAGGATGAGGATGAGGATCGTAGCGTCAAGAGCAGAGTGAGTTCCAGGCAAATCCGCGAGAGTACCAAGAAGTGGGTCGGTGCATCGAGTCAGACAGATGGAGCAAATAGTCAAGTAGCTACCACGTCGGCTCAAATCGTATCCACAAGCCTAGATGGAACCCTGCGTACTCCAGCAGATGAATCCGAAGACCAGATCACGTTAGCAGCTATTCCCGAAGAAGCACTCCAACCCGCATCGGCCGAAGGCGACCGAGAAGCTGAACCCAACAAGATGACCAGCGTCGTCAGCGTTCTGGAAGAGCAGCAAACCGTTCGTTCCACGGAGTTCACAGTAGCGGCCCAAGTACCTACGTCCCACCAAGGCTTGGGGGCAGACACGTCGGCCGGAGCTATTCCGTCATCCCGCAGGCATACTGGAGTGCTTACTACCGGTGAACTGGAGTCCGAAGAACGGGTACAGCAGAAGGCAAGAGCAGCCTATACGAAAATCAATGCAGGTATGACGTCACGCGCGGGTGGTGTACGAGTTGCGTCACCTACCGGTTCAGGTTTGTCTTCAGAGAGCCAGGTGAGAACTAGCGTTAGTACCTTGCACGTCAGATTGCATCCTATACCAGAAGTAGGCCAAACCAGTACACCTTTAATACCAACAATAAAGCAAATCGTAGGTAGACAGTCAGGGCATAGACAAACCCATAAAAATCCAGCCAAGCTAGGCAATCAGCTAGGAGCAGTTCAGGGTCACTTAGCACTAAATCATTCTCTGGGCACTGTGCCAACATCGGGTGAACCTCCCCCAGGGTTGAACACAATGGGTCAAATACCGTCGTTGAAATCCGCGCAGTTTTGCGAATCAAAACCAGCCGCGAAGCAACCGTTTTCCGATCAGAATCAGATGCGCGTTCCGAAATCGTCCGTCTTTGTGCCCGGTCACGGTAGTGAAGTGAATCGTTCATTTGTGCCTCCGGTGGAACAGCAGCAATACAGTGTGCCCGATCGTCAAGAGGTACAACCACCGTCCGGTCGTGAACAGTGTACAGTGACAAGTGCTAGAGACCAATTTGTGAATCAGCCTCCCCCCGGATACGAGAACTTTGCGAGGAAACCAACGGCAGCAACATGGAACCCGGCGTGGCCATCGGTTCCGCATTTTGGAACCATCGGATATCTGCCATCGATCCCTTTCCATTCAACGTACGGCCAACCGGATTATGCTCTGAATTCCACAGAGTATTTGACGTCTACAGGCTATCAGCAAGGGGCTCTTCCGAGCACGTCTAGGTTGGAACCACTGCCGGGACATCAGACATACCCGGAACCAACGACACGACCAAATCATCAGCACCGGACGGATCAGCGTGAGCAATGGCAGAACTCGAGCCAATCGCAACCTCGTCGAGTGCGAGGACCCACAGCAGAACAACTGGCCGCTCGCCAAGTTATTCCAAAAGAGCTGCCCGTGTTTGCTGGAGATCCACAGGACTGGCCGCTTTTCCTGAGTTCCTTCAACAACTCGACAGAGGCTTGCGGGTATAACGACGCTGAGAACCTGGCGAGACTTCAACGATGTTTACGTGGACATGCGTTGGAAAGCGTGAGAAGTCGATTGCTGATTCCGGAGTCAGTTCCCTACGTGCTGGCAACCCTGGAGCGATTGTATGGCAGACCGGAAGTGATTATCCATTCCCTTCTGAAGCGGATGCGCGAAATACCCTCACCCAGGGGTGATGACCTGAAAACCCTGATCAAGTTCGGAATGGGCGTGGGGAACATGGTGGAACACATGATATTAGCCCAACAACATCAGCATATTAGCAACCCAATGTTGCTGCAAGAGCTGGTAGACAGACTTCCGCCGACTCTGAAACTACAGTGGGCTTCCTTTAAGCGTCACTACCACACAGTGAATTTGGCGACCTTCAACGACTTCATGAAGGACCTTGTTACGATGGCCAGCGACGTGACTCTCCTGACTGGTATAGGACAACAGCCGGCGGAGAAACAGGAGAAGCCGAAACGAGAAAGAGCGGCGAAGGAGAAGCTGTTCGTCCATCAATCTTCATCAAATACATCGGGGTCGTCTGGGACTGAATCAAGTAACCCCACCGTCAAGCCCTGCGTGCACTGCTCCAAGACAGACCATCGTGTTGCTGAGTGTCCAGACTTCAAGCGACTGAGTGTAGACGAAAGATGGAAGGTTTTGCGACAAAAAGGGCTGTGTAGAATATGCTTGATCCCTCATCGTTCATGGCCTTGTCGTTCAAAACAAGAATGTGGAGTTAGAGACTGCCGCATGCGTCACCACGCTTTACTACACCTAGCCAAGGTGCAGACTGGAACAGTTCCAACATCAACGCCGACGGAAAGAAACATCGTCCATCAAAACCACCATTCCGTTACCTCTTGTGCTTTGATGCGTTACCTTCCCGTGACGCTGCACTACAACGGAAACAGCGTAGAGGTCTTCGCGTTCTTGGATGATGGATCTTCATCGACGATGATGGAAGCAGAGGTAGCCAAACAACTGGGTGCAGCGGGACCGGCTGAGCCGTTGTGTCTGGGCTGGACTGGAGATATTACGAGGATCGAGAAAGATTCCCAGCACGTCAATGTCGCTATTTCCGGGCACAACATAGCAAACATGTTCCCACTGAAGGCAAGGACGGTTGGCCAACTAAAACTGCCAAGCCAAACGGTGGATTACGAGGAACTTTGTCTGGGTCATCCGTACCTCAGAAAGCTTCCTTTGTCAAGTTACACCAGTGCTGTTCCTCGTCTCATCATCGGTGTAGATAACGCTAAGCTGATCAGTACACTGAAAAGTCGAGAGAGTAGAAACGGAGAGCTGGTCGCGGTCAAAACACGGCTCGGATGGAGCCTCTTCGGAAAACATACCGTCGGTAGTAGTCCAGTAGAGTACGTGCACACGCACCAAGAGTTACACGGCGCAGACACGGATTTACACAATCTGTTCAGGCAGTTTATGGCGGTCGATGAAGCGAGCGTCAACCAGAGCCCACTATCGGAACAAGACAAGAGAGCGTTGGAGATATTACAGAAAACTACCCGAAGGATCGACGGTAGGCTGGAAACTGGCCTGTTGTGGCGAAACGATGAACCTTCCCTTCCAAATAGCTACAGTATGGCAGTCCGTAGAGCGGAAGCTCTGGAGCGTAAGCTGGCGAAAGATGAGCAGCTACGAGAGAAAGTCAAGCAACTGATTCAGGAGTATGTGGCCAAAGGATACGCTCATCGAATTACCGCTGCCGAGTTGGAATCGTCAGAACCGGGCCGGGTATGGTACTTGCCACTGGGGGTGGTGAGAAATCCACGCAAACCGGAAAAAGTCCGTCTTATTTGGGACGCTGCAGCCCGATCAGAAGGTGTTTCGTTCAACGACCTGATGCTGAAAGGG
This sequence comes from Aedes albopictus, assembly GCF_035046485.1. Classification (NCBI taxonomy): domain Eukaryota; kingdom Metazoa; phylum Arthropoda; class Insecta; order Diptera; family Culicidae; genus Aedes; species Aedes albopictus. The sequence continues at coordinate 206,539,015 of NC_085138.1, forward strand.
CCGGATCTGTTAACAGCGCTACCATCTGTTCTGCTGCGTTTTCGCCAAAAAAGCGTAGCCTTTAGCGGAGACATAAAGGAAATGTTTCATCAATTCCGGATTCGGCAAGAGGACAGACAGGCACAACGATTTCTCTTCCGGGAGCACCCTGAAGAACCTCCACAGATCTTCGTGATGGATGTCGCCGCGTTTGGCGCTGCGTGCTCACCTTGCATCGCTCAGTACCTGAAAAATAGGAACGCAGAGGACTACAAACAGCAATATCCTGAGGCAGCCCGTGCCATCGTCGAAAACCACTACGTGGATGATTTTTTGGATAGTGTTGATACGGTCGAAGAAGCAGTGGAGCTTATCGAAGATGTGAAACACGTTCACGCCATGGCTGGAATGGAGATCCGGAATTTCGCATCAAATTCACCTGCAGTTCTCGAGCGCATCGGAGAAGTCAGCGAAGCTGAACAAAAGCTAGTCAAATTGGAGTCGATCGTCGAAAGAGTTTTGGGAATGGTGTGGAAACCGGAGGAGGATATCTTCACGTTCGAGTTGGACCTGAAAGAAGAAGTACGGAACATTGTGCTGAACAACACGACGCCTACGAAGCGCCAAGTCTTACGGACCATAATGTCTCTTTTTGATCCGTTGGGTTTGGTAGCGCATTTCATAGTGCACGGCAAGTTAATCATGCAGCGCATCTGGAGAGAAGGCTTAGACTGGGACGAAGCGATTAGTGGCGAAATACTAGAAGACTGGCGTAGATGGAGTGGACTGCTGCTGAAGATCAACGAAGTTGGCGTACCAAGGTGTTTCTTCTCCGGTAATAGATCAGTATGCAATGGCGCCGAGATCCATATGTTTGTGGATGCCAGCGAAAATGCATACGCTTGCGTTGCGTACCTGCGAAGTTCCGATAACGGGATCCCACGATGTACGCTGATAGTGGCGAAGACGAAAGTAGCGCCGCTGAAACCGTTATCCATTCCACGGTTGGAATTGCAAGCGGCTCTTAACGGGAGCCGTTTACTGGACACCATATGCAAGGCTCTAACAATCCCTATCTCGGCACGATATCTCTGGACAGACTCTACAACGGTCTTGGCGTGGCTGAGGTCTGAAACACGGCGTTACCATCAGTTCGTTGGATTTCGAGTTGGAGAGATTTTAACTACAACCACCATCGGCGAGTGGAGGAAGGTTCAGTCAAAACTGAATGTTGCTGATCAGGCAACGAAGTGGAAGGACGGACCAAGTTTCAACCCAGAAGATTGGTGGTACTCCGGCCCAAGTTTTCTATCCGACACGACGGAAAAATGGACTGAACATACATCGGAGGATTTCGTAACAACGGAAGACATGCGATCAGCGTTCTTGCACCATCGAAAGCTGCATCCACCGTTCATCGTAGCTGTCGAGAGGTTTTCCAAATGGACAAGATTAGTACGAGCTACAGCCTACGTTATCAGAGCGGTCAAACGGTTCCTTAGCCTGAAGGTGAACGGACCGTTGGTGCAGGAAGAACTGCAGAGTGCGGAAACACTGCTGTGGAGGCAAGTGCAAAGAGAAGCATACTCGGAGGAATACTCTACGCTTCTGTACAACAAAGAACACCCTCGTGAAGAACCTCGGAAGTTGGAGAGATCGAGCGCCCTGTTCAACATGTCACCGATGCTGGACAGCAATGGAGTGCTGCGGATGAACAGTCGCATAACTGCAGCCCCTGTTGTATCCACGGACCTGAAATACCCTATCTTTCTCCCGAAGGAACATCGGGTAACGGAACTGCTTGTGGAAAGCTACCACATTCGTTTCCTACACGGAAACAAGGAGACGATATTTAATGAATTGCGGCAACGTTTCCAGATACCAAAACTCCGTTCGGTTGTATCGAAGGTAGCCAAACAATGTCAGTATTGCCGTGTGCGGAAGGCGACTCCCCAAGAGCCAATGATGGCACCATTACCCGAAATTCGGCTAACATCGTTCATCCGACCGTTCACTCATACCGGAGTGGACTATTTTGGGCCTGTTTTCGTGAAGCAAGGACGTAGCACGGTTAAACGATGGATCGCTCTTTTCACGTGCCTGTCCATCAGGGCCGTGCACCTCGAAGTGGTCCACAGTTTATCGACGCAGTCGTGTGTCATGGCCATCCGTCGATTCGTTGCGCGCAGAGGGTCTCCCGCAACTTTCTGTTCCGACAACGGAACCAATTTTGTGGGCGCGAACAACCTGCTTCGGGAACAACTTCGTGCGATCGGAGAGTGCTGTGCAACAACCTTTACGAACTCTGACACACGATGGCTTTTCAACCCCCCACTCGCCCCCCATATGGGAGGATCATGGGAGCGCTTGGTGAGGTCAGTGAAGGTAGCAATGTCGGCGATCGCAGATCATCCTCGCCACCCCAGTGACGAAGTCCTGGAAACAATAGCTCTGGAAGCAGAATCTATCGTGAATTCCAGGCCACTGACCTATGTCCCGCTGGATCATGAGAATCAAGAAGCCCTGTCTCCCAATCACTTCCTGTTATATGGAACGCAAGGCATCAATCAACCAAGTCGGGACATTGAAGAGGAGCAGGCACCACTTAGAGACAGCTGGAAGTTGGCGAAGTATCTCGTTGATACTTTCTGGGTTCGCTGGGTCCGCGAATATCTTCCCACGTTGACGCGGCGTACCAAGTGGTTCCATCCAGTAAGGCCACTGCAACCGGGAGATCTGGTTGTCGTGGTAGAAGAAGGGAAGCGGAACGGATGGGTTCGTGGAAGAATAGTGGAAGTTCTACCAGGAAAGGATGGACAAGTCCGCAGAGCAGTAGTGCAGACGGCACGAGGACTGGTCAACCGGTCAGCAACGAAGTTGGCGCTATTGGAGGTAAAAGAGATGTCGAAAGCAGAGTCAGATATACCGGAGTCTGGCGTATCGGAACTACACGGGCGGGGGGATGTTGGCGAACCACTGGGTAGTTTCGAACTCGATGAAGTGAGCTCCGAGTACGCCCTTCGCTTTAATCGTCTGTCAGCCGTTGACGGCTGATGGGGAATTGTCATGTACATGCAATAGGATGGAAGAAAAACAATTTCGACAAAGCATCGAAGTGAGAAGGTCGATTGACTATAGTTAAAGCGAATTATAAATTAAAATCGTATTTCTACTTATCCTAAATTGAATTATTAATACATTTGTGAACTCGCAGGTAGATATTCCTAAATTGATTTAATATGATACTCTACTTACAAATAACTTACAACTATTATCACAGATGAAATTTAGTACGGAGAAATCAGATTGGACAGTTATAACCTAAAACTAGTAAAGAACACCAAATGTAAGTAAAACATGAACTATGAATTTGTCCTAAACCTAACATGCAAATAAATTAATAGCTTTGAAGCTGTGTCAAACGGACCCGCTATCAGGATTGTTCTTCCGACGTCCAAACTGAAAAATCTTCCCCAACAGTGTTAGTGTAGTGTTTTACAATTTTGTGCGAGTTTGTTTTGATCATCTGTTTCTCGTTCGATGATGTTGATTGTTTTTCAGCCAGTGGAGAACCCCGGCATATGCGACGTGGAGGTTGTCGGTGTCCGTCCGTTTGTTGACTGTATTGCGTGTGTTGTGGATGTGGCACTTCTCCAGAATAGGCAGATGTTTTCCTATGTTTGTTGTGTCCAGAATTTTCGTACATCTAGCTTGAATGAGTGTTCCGCTCGTGCCGCGTGATTTATGAGGGCCGTGGTTTCCAATATAGATTGGATTGCGGTGTCTTCAATAGTGTGTCCTGCATTTCTCAGTGTTTCCAGTTTTCGCATGTTAGACTTGTGTTTGGAGATGCGGGATTTTAGTTTTTGTGTTGTCATGCCAATGTAACACGCATTGCATTGAGCACAGTCTATTTTGTAGACGACATTGCTGCGCTCATCGACTGGTGTTCGGTCTTTGACCAGTGGGAGCAGCGAGCCAATGTTTTTGTGCTGTTTGCTTGCGATGTGTATATTTGGAAATTCCCTCTGCAGTGTTTTTGTTATTGTCGGTGTTTGTCCTGAAATGTTTGTGAGCGAGCAGTACACGCAAGTTTGAAAATACCCATTAAATGGGGTTCTTGTACCCATTTTTTGATTCAATATAGAGCTGTCAAAAGATGGGTGTTTTTATGAAAACAAATAATGGGTACTTCAGCCCCATTATGAAGTTTCCTCTCTTAACATTATAATGGGTAAATAATACGCATATCAATTTGAAAAAAAAATCAAGTCCGCCATTTCTCAACTTTGCGATTTTGTGGTTTCGTCGTATGAAGAATTTGATAAAAGTGGTGATTATGTACAGGAAGGAGGAGGAAACATTTTGAATAATTAATATTTAACCCGTGTATCAACCCGTAAGTAATGTCAGTGAATATTTTTGTAAGTTGTTCCCATCAAAATACGTTTCTAATTGCAGTTCCTCGAGAGATGTTGTGGATATTTGCGATGGATTAGGATTTTCTGGAGCAGTTTAGAAAAATGGTGCGGAAAACTAAATATGATGTTCTACGCTTCAATAGACGGAACAATACTATAGTTTAACAGAAAACCATTGTTTTTCATCATTTCTTTTTGATATAATTTGAATAAAACCTATAATAAACATAACCTCAAACTGCAAAATCGTTCTCGAAATAATGGGGCATTTTCACCCATTTTTTGTGCAAACAACAAGAGTGAAAAATACCCATTTTATGAAGTTTGGAGCGAATACCCATTAGCTTGGTACACGGTTTATATGGGAAAATATAAAAAAAGGAAAACTCTAGTTCCTGTATACTTTTTGAGTTCCACTTTGGTCCAATATCAACTTGCAAAATTTCAGATCGATCGGAAAAACTATATTTTAGCGCCCGCCATTCTTAGGTTTTCATACGATTTACTATGGGGAAACATTACTCCTTCAAAGAAAAATCGCTAGGTGTCACCACTAGTTCCCTAAAAATAAGTCGATGAATGATTTCTGTAGAAAACTTCACTACGAATCAGACCTCCGAAGACATAAAATCGATGCGACGTTCCTGGAAAAAGTTATTAGGCCTCACCCGATCGATGAAATAACGAGATTTTATTATTTATTGTTATTCCTTACATGTTAAATAGCGTTTGCATGCCATTCGGTTTTCAGTCAATAACTTTTTTCACATGCCTCAGATCGCTTTGCGGTTTTCGGAGGGTTCCAACAGAAATCATTCATCGATTTATTTTTACGGGTTGAGGGGCAACCTGTGGCGATTTTTTTTGAAAAAGTGATTTTTCCCATACTAAATCGTATGAAAACTTAAAATGGCTGGCGCTAAAATATTGTTTCACCGATCGATCTGAAATTTTGCACAGTTGATATGGGACCAAAATGGAACTCAAAAAGTGTACAGGAGTAAAATGTCTTTTTGTGTCCCACGCTAATACCCATTAATGGGTAAACGGCAAATACCCATTAAATGGGTTAAGCCACTTTAGTTCGAAATTGGTACTAAAATACCCATTAATGGGTATTATCAATCTAGCGTGTATGTTTTTGGATTTTCTTGTTATTCGTTTTCATTACTGCTCGCTTCCATAGCTGTTCGACTGCTTTGGTTTCCACTTACCCTGTTTATTACACGGTTGATGATATTTGCAGGGTAATCGTTGGTTCGAAGGAGCCCAAATATAATCGATTTTGTTCTTTTTAGGCTCAGGTTGGTGGAGAACTGCATGACCCGTTTTGCAAAGTTGTACGCAACGTTGATTTTAAGGTTCATCGGATGGCAGGAGTAGTAGTTAAGAAATCTTCCGCTCGCGATAGTCTTCATGTACCATTCCGTCTTGATCGACTGGTCATCCTGACGAACCATCATCATGTCCAGGAACGGTAAGCGGTTGCTTTCTTCTTTCTCCACGGTGAACTGGATGTGCTCGTTCTGCTGATTGAAGATGTTGAGCATTTCCTCGACCTTATCAGAAGGGAGTACTAGGAACAGGTCATCCACATACTTTTACAAGTATGGAATCTCTACTGTGGCTGCTGCAACAGCACTGTCGAGGAGTTCCTCCATCACATAGTCGGCAATAATCGGCGAGAGGGGGTTCCCCATCGCGGTGCCGAAAATTTGTTGGTAGTAGGTCCCCTCGAAGACAAAGTAGCTGGCATCTATGCAAAATTCTACTGCTTCCCAGAACAGATCAAGGCAGATTTGAGTGTGTTGCTTGATCTCGTCCCAGTGGCGGATGATGCTCTGCCGTACCAGATTTTTGGGGATAGATGTGAAGAGGGCTACTACATCGAATGACACAAGAATGTAGCCTTCTGGAAGTTGTATGTTGTTGACAAAATCACAGAAGGAGAACGAATCCGTAACGTTGTATTTGCTGGTCATCGATGTTTGGAGAATTCTACTGATGTACTTGGAGAGCTCATACGACGGCGCTGTCATACATGGTACTACTGGGCGTAAAGGCAGGCCGGGTTTGTGCGCCTTCGGTTGACCGTAGATTTTCGGACAGACCGCCCTGTACGTCTACAGTTTGGATGGACAACATCAACGAACGAGAAACAGATGATCAAAACAAACTCGCACAAAATTGTAAAACACAACACTAACACCAATACACAATCCAAGATGATTCTGAACACGCACACCAGCAGCAAAGATCGATTGCACGAGCACACATCATGAACATCATGATTCCGGAAGGGTTTTTCCACAATTACCGAATCCCAACCGTTAACTGCTGTGAGGGAGTAAGTACACTGAAGGAAATTGCGTGGGAAGAATGAAAATTGCGAAGAATAACTTTTGTAATTATGTATGTTTTTGATCGCAGAAATTCATTCCGCTGGACAACCTTTGTTCAACAGAACACATTGGACGAAGAATCTGTGATAATTGGTAAAAATTGATAATTTCCAATATTTTTGTAAAAATCACCAGATTAAATAAACAATCATTTTTAGAGTCCCTGATGAAGGTCCTATATGCGACCGAAACGTTGGACGAAATTAAATAGCAGTATTTGAATTTTGTCGAGACTGAAAAAGCCATTTTCAAGTTACATTCCATCACAGTCGCAACCAAAACTGAAAAGGTCTTTAGGCCGAAAAGGTCTTTAGGCCGAAAAGGTCTTTAGGCCGAAAGGGTCTTTAGGCCGAAAAGGTCTTTAGGCCGAAAAGGTCTTTAGGCCGAAAAGGTCTTTAGGCCGAAAAGGTCTTTAGGCCGAAAAGGTCTTTAGGTCGAAAAGGTCTTTAGGCCGAAAAGGTCTTTAGGCCGAAAAGGTCTTTAGGCCGAAAAGGTCTTTAGGCCGAAAAGGTCTTTAGGCCGAAAAGGTCTTTAGGCCGAAAAGGTCTTTAGGCCGAAAAGGTCTTTAGGCCGAAAAGGTCTTTAGGCCGAAAAGGTCTTTAGGCCGAAAAGGTCTTTAGGCCGAAAAGGTCTTTAGGCCGAAAAGGTCTTTAGGCCGAAAAGGTCTTTAGGCCGAAAAGGTCTTTAGGCCGAAAAGGTCTTTAGGCCGAAAAGGTCTTTAGGCCGAAAAGGTCTTTAGGCCGAAAAGGTCTTTAGGCCGAAAAGGTCTTTAGGCCGAAAAGGTCTTTAGGCCGAAAAGGTCTTTAGGCCGAAAAGGTCTTTAGGCCGAAAAGGTCTTTAGGCCGAAAAGGTCTTTAGGCCGAAAAGGTCTTTAGGCCGAAAAGGTCTTTAGGCCGAAAAGGTCTTTAGGCCGAAAAGGTCTTTAGGCCGAAAAGGTCTTTAGGCCGAAAAGGTCTTTAGGCCGAAAAGGTCTTTAGGCCGAAAAGGTCTTTAGGCCGAAAAGGTCTTTAGGCCGAAAAGGTCTTTAGGCCGAAAAGGTCTTTAGGCCGAAAAGGTCTTTAGGCCGAAAAGGTCTTTAGGCCGAAATGGTATTTTGGCCAGGTCTTGACCAAATGACCTTGTTCTATATCTGAATTATTCGGCTTAATGACCTTTACAGCCTAATGACTTTTGCCACCTAACGTCCTTTTTTGGCCTAATTACCTACTCGGCCTTATGCATTTTTCGGCCTAATGACCTATTTTGCCTAATGACCAACAAAGCATACAACTGATTAAGCTTTTGTATTAATTATAAATGACGAGAAATATTGATATTACATATTGAAATGAAATATGTTTAGAAATACAGGTCGGACTCGATTACCCGGGGGTTCAATTAACCGGGGGCTCGATTATCCGGAAAAAAATGGCTCGATTATCCGGGGACCAAAAAATTTTCCTATTTTGCGCAATTTTAGATGACAATATGTCAAACAATGTAGCAAATGTCAAATATAACACCCATAAATCATATTCAGTCTATTTGAGATTTATTTTTATTATGCAGATTTTTTGGCTAAAATTCTATTCTCAACTAAGGACTATAACATCATTCAAGCTTGCTTCTATGTTTAACGGACTGGTTTTGGTTGATATGTAAATCTTAAAAATAAAATATAACAAATATGGTTCAATTATCCGGAAATTCGATTATCCGGGTGATTTTTTTTCGGAGTCACTCGGATAATCGAGTCCGACCTGTACAACCATGCCTTCCTCTGCTTGTCACTTTTTTATCAGCTTACTCAATAACTCATTAACACATTTATTCAAAACAGTCACTCACTTACTCATCAACCCATTAATAAACCAACTCACTTATTATCAAATCACTCGCTTATCAACTTACTCATTTACTCATCAACCCACACACTTACCAAATCTCACTCACCAAGTCACTCACTAACTCTTCAATTCACTTACTCTGTTGATCTCTCATCAATTGATTTATTGATTGCTTGTTCAGTACCTCCAGCAGTTCGTCTTCGATTTGGTTTTAACCCAAATGTGTTCTTTTTATTTTCTAAATAGGCGATTACTAAGTCGCTCACTTACCGACTTACTAATACAATCAAATTATGGGGATAACATATTGAAATAAAAAGTGAAACTCATCAACTCACTTACCAACAATATTTCAAGCTTGCTTAAATTCTGAAAATTTTCACATATACCGGTCATTCAATTCAGCAACTTCTTTGTCATTCATTATATTGGATCGGCTGCGTCATGCTTCACGACATTTGAGCCTCTTAATTAAGTTAAAACGTGTATGTTTGGTTTATGAGCTCAACGCGCATTGCAGCAATATTTGAATTTAGATTGAAACTACAAGTTGCGAAGAAATAACAGTTGAAAACAAGTTTCGTTCCAGCTGGAGCGTAATGTCAACATAAAAGAAGAGTTTATACCATGCAGTATTAAAATTGCCATGTTATTAGGTGAAGTAAGTTACTAAAAATGCTTAATGTATCGGTTTTACGTAGACATTTTATAGTAGGACTGTTATGCGTAGAATTTCAGTTGTGGGACAGACATGCATAGAAATTCAACAGTGCGACAATTTGACTTGACATGCTTTTCATTGGGTCTTCGAACAAAATATGTTATTTTTTGATGTTATATGAAAATATAGAGTGTATCAAACAATTGTCCGTACAGCAATTGTTTGGGCAACATAATTTTTCATTTAAATGATCATAACTTTTTAATACATCAATCAAATACGCTGGAATTTTGATCAATCATGAACCATATAAGGACTGTACAATTTATAAAACGGAAAACTTTACAAGGCTATAAAAAGAAGACACGTAGTTCAATTTTTACCACCTTTGCTTCGTTGTTCAGTATATCATCTTTCATTTTAGTAATGATTTTTGAATCGAAAAAAAAAAATGTTTCATTTCAGATGTTAAATGAGGTGAATTTTACGATTGCTGAAAATTGAAAATATGTATATATAAAATTACTGTTCACATATACTATATCGATTTTAATATAAGAATAGTATGTGCCATGCTGCAGCAGCATGAGTAATAAGCATTCTGGCGAAGTTTAAACTCAATTGGAAAATTAGTTGTTGAAATATTAAAGTCTCAAGTGAGACTCGATTTTCTGATTAAAATTCAATTGTAAAGCAAAAAGGGCATGAACATATTCAATAAGCATATTTTTTATACATCTAGTCGAAAGTAGGAATAATGTGGTCTCAAATGCAGAAAACTGCTTCTTAATAGCATTGCTGGTTTGGTTACTGTATGCCATTACAGGCACAGTAATCAAAACAGTTTCGTTCTTTGAAGGTTCTTCCAAATAACAATGCAACCTAATACAAATTTTACATAACAATGGTGTTGGAAATAAAAAAAATACAATCGATTGTTATTTAATAAGGTATACAATAACATAGGATCAACTTTATTGAAAATAAATAATAACAAGAGTCGAAAATCTGCATTAATGGAGCAAAAAGTATGCATTTTTTTACTATGACCATCTTTATTGATTAATTTTTTGATTAAGAATGCAATTATAGTTATTTATGTAATGAGTTGCAAAAAGTTGATTTTTTCAGCACGAGTCGTACATTTGAGTTGCATTATGAACATTATACAACTATTTTTCATTATGCAACTCATTTCAGTGGCATAATGAACCAGTTCGGAGAAATTGGTTATTATAATACCAAAATGAGTTAGATAAAATATAAATTATGATACTGAATTGCATAAAAGTATTTTTGTCTTCTGCATCATTCAGAAAACAATATTCTTTTATTCTGGACAAATTTTTAGCCGAATCCGTTGTGCTATTACATCACAGGACTTAAATAAATAGGTTTTATGCAATTCAGTATCATAACTTACATTTTATGTAACTCATTTTGGTATCATAATGGCCATTTTTTCTGAACTGGCTCATTATGCAACTGAAATGAGTTGCATAATGAAAAATAGTTGTATAATGTTCATAATGCAACTCATTTGAGTTGCATTATGAACATTATGCTACTCAAATGGGTTGCATTATTAAAAAATCATTGCATAAAATTTTGTATGGAACTCGTTGCAAAACTCGATTTTTTCAGCACTCTTCGTATTTATCCAACTCGGCAAGCCTCGTTGGATAAATGTACGACTCGTACTGAAAAAATCAACTTTTTGCAACTCGTTACATAAATAACTATTAATAATTTCTTTGTAAACAAGGCAACTTGTTGGCAACAAGCTGGAGGCTGCTTGGTGCATTATTAGTAACCAACTATTGAGCTTTACCTTTAGTAGAATAGTATAAGATTCCAATCCATTAAAAACTTCATGAAAATATGCATGTTTAGTATGTGGAAAGTTATGTCGAATTTCGAGAAATGGGTTTTTATTGATGCTTTACGAAAACCGTTTCAGTTACACAATAAAGAACATTTTGCTTAATGTTATATTTTTCCTACATTTGAGAATAGCTATAGAAAGTTATGCAAAAAACTGATAATGATTTTATTGAAAAATAAAAAAGATATCGCACAAGCAAGTTGTCCGTTTTATAAATTGAACAGTCCTTACTAAAGCTCTATTGGTAAAATTTTGAGCGAGATCGAATAAGTTTTCTGAAAGTTATAGAACTTTTAGTAAAACCTATTAGATTTGTGAACACATTTTCTAAACATTATATCTCAGTATGTACTCGATGAAACTTTTTCATTTTTTCCCTGATACAGCTTATACCTAAGGCTTTCATATGCAGCTTCGTTTGAGGTTTTATTTTCACTACAAAAAATATGAAAAATCTGTATATGTTCAGAGTGTCATTTGGAAATTTATCATATTTTGATCAATAAAAGTGCCAAGTGTTTTCAACGTTTTTAAACTCTCTTACTGTAAAGTTTTTATGCAGGACCTATTCAACTACATATGAAGAGAAGGTCCTTTGTATTTTTCGTTCAGTTAATGCACTTTTATTAATGGAAAACGTTTGGCAGGTTATATGTGCAAAATATGATAAATTGTTAAACATCGTCAGTTACATGTAATAAATTACATAAATTTTTAATTACATTAATTACATAAGTTTTCAAACATCGTCCGTCAGTTAAACATGTAGTTACATAAGCACATTTTTATTTTTTTTTTTTGTAGTAAATATAAAACCTCTAATGTAGCTGCATATGAAAGCCTTAGATATCAACTGTAACACAAAAAAAAAATAGAAAAAGTTTCATCGAGTACATAGATATAATGTTTTAAAAATGTGTTCAAAAACTTATAAGTTTTACTAAAAGTTCTATAACTTTCAGAAAACTTACTCGATCTCGCTCAAAATTTTACTAATGGAGCTTTAACCGTTATGTGTCCGACAAACTTTTTGCTTTTTTCTACACCGTGCTTTTCAAATGGGCGCTGGGTACCCGGGTACTCTGTCGGCCACATAAGGGTTAATATATGATTCATTATTGGTCAAAATTTCAGCGTTTTTGATTGACGTATAAAAAGTTATGAACATTTGAATGAAAAATTCTTTTGACCAAAAAATTGCTGTGCGGACAATTGTTTGATATACTGTACGTATGAATAGAGCGCCTGGTGCGAAAAAGTCAAAATCGTCAGAAAGTAACATGAGACAACTATGCTTTGAACGGCAGTTCACTACTGTGCAGTAGTGACTGTAGGTAGATGTAAGGAATGCGTTTAATAGTGATGTAGTATTGCTAATTCTTTTGACTCCGCATACACGGGGTGTGATATCTCGTTTTCATTAGGGGTCTACTGACCAACACGAGTTGAACTGCGGACTGTGAACTGTGTATCTGTATTCAAGGGTCTGGGATTTTATAGCCCTCTCTTAGTTTATAAGAAAGTTTATATTATAATCAAAAAGTATAGGGTAAAAGCTCTCATTAATGTCTCGAAAGGGCCTGGCCCCGACTGCCTCCGTTACTTGTTCAACATTGTACGTATCCGCTCGCTTCTCGTGTGACAATTTTATTCAACCGATCGATCATCGGGAAATGTTTCCCCACGGCTTGGAAATTGGCATCCATTTTACATCTCACGCAACGATATTGAGAACTATCGTGGGATCTCCATTCTCAGCTGCTTACCGAAAAATTTCGAAAATTGATGCACGATGTACTCTACCAGTCCATCAAGAGTAACATCTTCGTTGATCAACACGCTTTTATGAAAAAGCGACCGGCTACAACAAATCTGGTAAGTTACGAGTCTGTCTCAACCCTTATTAATAACATGGAGAAAGGGAAGCAAATCGACGCTGTGTATGTTGATTTTGTTACAGCATTGATAAGATGCCGCATGTTCTTGCAATATCAGAAGAATTGGACTTCCATCGGTTGACCCAATGGATCCTGTCGTACCAGCGGGGGCAGTTCACGTATTCTAGGGGAACAAATCTCAATATGCCAAGATGGGTAAAATGGCCTAACTCATAAATTCATTAATGAATAAATAAAATGTGATGTCAATTTCTTGATTTTGCTTTGGCTGACCAAGCCATGTGGGAAATTACACTGTTGAAAATGCTTTGAAATGCATGTGCACAACAGAACAAACAACAAATACAGAACATGTGCTCAATGAATAAATTGAGATTTGAATTATAAAAAGAGATCCACGTACTCCAGTGAGACTCGAACTCACAATTCTTAATTCGCTAGGCGGGCGCTTCTATTCCTTCAAGCTACCGAGTTACTCGACTATCTCCGTCGCCAGTAGGCCTAGAACTGAACTCGATTCCACAGTTGCACATGGTTATCTTCTTTTCACAATCCAAACCTCCTTCGGATGGGATTAGATGAACATCTAACACATACACTGTTGTACACATGCGTGTCAAAGCGGGAGAGGAAATTATTTTTAACTAGCTGTCCCGGCAAACTTTGTCTTGCCAAGCTGTGGTTGTTTGACAACTGTTGAGGTCATTGCAGCAACGCACTCTAGATTGATTTAATTTTGATCACGCTTAATTTGTTCCCTGCTCATAAAAAAAATCAGTACTTTATATTTTTTTTTACTTTTCTAGTGGATTTTCGTAACTTTTTGTACATATAAACACAGCCACCACGAATACGAATCGAACCATGCAAGAGTCATGCTGATCGGTCCACCCGTTCTTGAGTTTTGTTGCCTCAAAGGAACTTCAAACTCATTTTTATATATATAGATAGATATAGATAGATATAGGGCACTGCACTGTTTTGATTTTGCATGGGGTTTTGACGTTTCTTGGCCTTGTTGTTTACAAGATTTCTGTAAGAGTGAAAGAGAAGGAGAGAATTTTGTGCAGTTCCCTATAGACTAGCTGTCCCGGCATACGTCGTACTACCTGCCTACTGTGTTTTTTGACATGCAGCTTTGTGGGCTGCAAAACGGTGAGTCGATAAGGAGAGCGTCCAATATAGCTCTGGTCCTCACAAGTTCCTACCTCATGCTTCCACGGGACAAGCGATGACAAAGACCGCCAGCTAAGAGTTGTGTGCTTAGCTGGTAGTGCAGCCTGGGCACTGTTGTCCTTCTGACTTCAGCTAGATTGAGGAGGTACGATCCGAGTGTCTGTTCACCAAGGAGGTGCGGCTCAAACAGCGTCTGTTCTGGCATCCAGCGGCTGAGTAAGAAACGCTGCACCACGCCCAGCTAGATCCAAGGTGGTAGCCCCATCAGCGTGGTCGTCCCAGTGTTGGTTGGGACGTTAAACAGAACTGGCACGATGGCCCTCCGGCGAGACAGGAGTGTTGGCGTAGGCCCAATAAGCCACCCGTAAAAACCCCCTTTCCGAATAACATAGGAGAAAATACGACTCGATACAATCGGCAAAGACCCACGCGACGAAATAAGGACTACGATTGGAAACTTGGAACATGGAATTGCAAGTCACTAGGTTTCGCAGGATGTGACAGGATAATCTACGACGAACTACATCCCCGCAACTTCGACATCGTGGCGTTGCAGGAACTTTGTTGGACTGGACAGAAAGTGTGGAAAAGCGGCATCGAGCGGCTATTGCGCACAAACCACAAAATTTTATTCCCACCTTTGGGTTTCCGCGCCGAAGACCCAGCGCCAGATTCGGCGACAAAGAAAACTGACAGCAGCCGCCGGACAGTTGGCAATCCTGATATTTGACGGCGGCCGCCCGGTAATCATGGGAGTGGATTGTTGTCACGCAAATAGATCTTTTCGCTGAAAATGCATGGGTATTGAGTTATTGTTGACAGATTTTCTGCAGTGTTAGTGTGAAATTCAGCGATTTTCTGTATCGCGTAAGCCTTCGGTGGAAGAAAACGTCATGTTGTTCAGCGAAGCAAGGAAAATTTTCAGTAAAAAAAAGCAATACCTTCTACCAAAGCTGTGGCACCACCAATGAACTGGGAACAGGATTTATAGTGTTGGGCAAGATGCGACAACGTGTGATCGGGTGGCAGCCGATCAACGCAAGGATGTGCATGTTGAGAGTTAAGGGCCGTTTCTTCAACTACAGCATCATCAACGTCCACTGCCCACACGAAGGGAGACCCGATGACGAGAAAGAAGCGTTCTACGCGCAGTTAGAGCAAACATACGATGGTTGCTCGCCGCGTGACGTGAAAATCGTTGTCGGCGACATGAACGCGCAGGTAGGAAGGGAGGAAATGTACAGACCGGTAATCGGGCGAAACAGCCTGCACGCCGTATCGAATGATAACGGCCAGCGATGCGTAAACTTTGCAGCCTCCCGTGGTATGCCCAGACAACCAGTAATCGTAAAACATGTTGCATAAGATGATAAAGTGGAGGCCATATACGTGCATGCCTCCATTTAGGCGCATGTTAAATGTACGCATATCGCCTCCACTTTAACATCTTATGCAACATATTTTACGATCACTGGTTGACTGGGATGGTAGTCCGAAGCACCTTCTTCCCCGCAAAGACATCCACAAAGCCACCTGGAGATCACCCGACCATCAAACAGAAAACCAAATCGACCACGTTCTAATCGACGGTAAATTCTTCTCAGATATAACCAACGTCCGCACATACCGCAGTGCGAATATAGATTCGGATCACTACTTAGTCGCTGTATGCATGCGCTCAAAACTTTCGACAGTTATCACAGCAACTTCGTATCGTAGAAGTGGCTCAAGAATACGCGCAGCAGTTAGCAGTGGCCCTACCAACGGAAGAGCAGCTTGGCGCAGCTACACTTGAAGATGGCTGGAGGGACATCCGATCCGCCATAGGTAGTACCTCGGTTACAGCACTAGGCTTCGCGACTCCGAATCACAGAACCGACTGGTACGACGGCGAATGTGAACAGTTGAAAAACGAGAAGAATGCAGCATGGGCGAGAATGCTGCAACACCGTACGAGAGCGAATGAGGCACGTTACAAACAGGCTCGGAACAGGCAGAACTCAGTCTTCCGGATGAAGAAGCGCCAGCAGGAAGAACGAGATCGCGAAGCGATGGAAGAGCTGTACCGCGCTAAGGACACACGAAAGTTCTACGAGAAGCTGAACCGCTCGCGCAGAGGCTTTGTGCCACAAGCCGACATGTGCCGAGATAATCACGGGAATATTCTCACGAGCGAGCGTGAGGTGGTCGAGAGGTGGCGGCAGCATTACGATGAGCACCTCAATGGCGACGTTGCAAGTACCGAAAGTGGCGTGGTAACAGATCTAGGAGTATGTGCACAGGACGAAAGACTTCCGGCCCCGGACCTTCAAGAGATTGAGGAGGAGGTTGACCGGTTGAAAAACAACAAAGCCGCTGGAGCAGATCAACTACCAAGCGAGCTTCTAAAATACGGTGGAGAAGCACTGGTGAGAGCACTACACTGGGTCATTACCAAGATTTGGGAGGAGGAAGTATTACCAGAGGAATGGATGGAAGGTATCGTGTGTCCCATCTACAAAAAGGGCGACAAGTTGGATTGCGGGAACTACCGCGCGATCACACTACTGAGCGCTGCCTACAAGATACTCTCTCAAATTTTATTCCGCCGTCTATCACCGATTGCAAGAGAGTTCGTGGGGCAATATCAGGCTGGATTTATGGGTGAACGCGCTACAACGTACCAGATGTTCGCCATCCGCCAGGTGTTGCAGAAATGCCGCGAATACAACGTGCTCACACATCACTTGTTCATCGATTTCAAATCGGCGTATGATACAATCGATCGAGAACAGCTATGGCAGATTATGCACGAATACGGATTCCCGGATAAACTGATACGGTTGATCAAGGCGACGATGGATCGAGTGATGTGCGTAGTTCAAGTATCAGGGACACTCTCGAGTCCCTTCGAATCTCGCAGAGGGTTACGGCAAGGTGATGGTCTTTCGTGCTTGCTGTTCAACATTGCTTTGGAGGGTGTATACGAAGAGCGGGGATAAACACGAGTGGGACGATTTTCACGAAGTCCGTTCAGCTGCTTGGTTTCGCCGATGATATTGATATAATTGCTCGTAAATTTGAGACGATGGCGGAAACGTACATCCGACTAAAGAGTGAAGCCAGGCGAATCGGATTAGTCATTAATGTGTCGAAGGCAAAGGGTTCCAGGGAGGAATCACCGCGCCCGCCACCTCGAATTCATATCGACGGTGATGAAATCGAGGCGGTTGAAGAATTCGTGTACTTGGGCTCACTAGTGACCGACGACAACGACACCAGCAGAGAAATTCAGAGGCGCATTGTGGCAGGAAATCGTGTCTACTTTGGACTCCGCAGAACTCAACGATCGAATAAAGTTCGCCGTAACACGAAGTTAACCATCTACAAAACGTTGATTATACCGGTCGTCCTTTATGGGCACGAAACATGGACCCTACGTGCAGAGGACCAACGCGCCCTTGGAGTTTTCGAACGGATGGTGTTGCGTACCATCTACGACGGAGTGCAGATGGAAGACGGGACTTGGAGAAGGCGAATGAACCACGAGCTGCATCAGCTGCTGAGAGAACCAACCATCGTCCATACCGCGAAAATCGGGAGGCTACGGTGGGCGGGTCACGTCATCAGGATGTCGGATAGCAACCCGACTTAAATGGTTCTCGAGAGTCATCCGACCGGTACAAGAAGACGTGGAGCGCAGCGGACTAGGTGGGTCGACCAAGTGGAGGACGATCTGCGGACCCTACGCAGAGTGCGGAACTGGAGACAAACAGCCATGGACCGAGTGGAATGGAGGCGGCTACTATGTACTGCAGAGACCACCCCGGCCTTAGCCTGACCGGTAAGTAAGTTTGTGGAAAAATGTCCCGCAAAACGGAATTTCAAACTTTGTCGTTTTCGATGCGTTCCCGGTCGATTTTCCCAATTATTTTTTTTCGTACGAACACGTCGGAGCCCTGCACAAATGAACCACTGAAAGAATGGTGTGGATCCGTTGGGCCGTTTTCGAGCCTATTCGTGACATACAAACACCATTCCATTTTTATTTAGGTATATAGATTGTCAAGAGCTTCGGGCACCGTCTCCCAATCACTTATTGGTATGACAATTAGTGTACAGCCGGACTCTCGACGGGTCGGTCCTCGGCCGACTGACTACGGTAAGGGCGACCGTAGCACCTTGCAAATGTCAATTTCTTGATTTTGCTTTGGCTGACCAAGCCATGTGGGAAATTTCACCGTTGAAAATGCTTTGACATCCATGTGCACAACAGAACATGTGATCGATGAATAAATTGAGATTTGAATTATGAAAAGAAATCCACGTATTCCGGTGAGACTCAAACTCACGACTCACAATTCGCTAGACGGGCGCTTCTATTCCTTCAAGCTACGGAGTCACTCGACTATCTCCGTCGCCAGTAGGCCTAGAACTGAACTCGATTCCACAGTCGCACATGGTTATCGTCTTTTCACAATCCAAACCTCCTTCGGATGGGATTAGATGAACATCTAACACATACACTGTTGTGCACATGTGTGTCAAAGCGGGAGAGGAAATTATTTTTAATTGTCAAGAGCTTCGGGCTGTGGAATAGAGTTCGAGTTCAGAGCGGCCTGGTTCATGGCGAAGCAATATTCATCGCCCTTCGCATTTTTCATCGCTGTTCAGCAACACTGGTGCGCAGAAGACAGCAAAGCAACATCATAAAGAAGCAGACGTCACCCTCTACTCGCTTACCATCGATTACCTTTTTAACGATTGATTCAAATATTCGGCAATTGGTCAATTGGGTTTTTAAATTAAGAAAAATGTATGGATTTTCTTATTTTATACAAAAGAGCACCTTTTTCTGAACCACCATGATTTTTTTCAGATTTTTAGAACTTCATTTTGGTACCTAAAATCGCTTTCGAAGAGATTTTTCGAAATCACCTTTTGACAGCTGGCCAACTGCTTGACAGCTTCGCACAGTACAAAATGCGACGAGGGGTGATTCGACAAATCGCTCCTATACAAACTTCAAACTGATTTTTAAATAGATTCTCGGGCACCAAAATTCATGAAAATTTGGATTTCGGTTCAGTTTTGCATGCAGATTCTGAACATGGAATTATCTCAACACCGCTAAAGAAGCCAATTGCTCCTGTTTGACGTTTTCTCACTACCGCCATCTAGTGGTGGCTTGTCCAAGCACGGTATGATTAGCATTGGGCGATTTCGATTTCGTGACGATGAATTTTAATATAATTTGTTCTAAGTGTTACGTCTGTAGGGGTTCAGTGAGGTGGGAAGTGTGCAATATTAAAAAAAACGTGAATCTCGACGGAACGAACCCTATGTGTTCTATGTCGGTCGTAAAGCAAACAAATTAACCGGATTTTTTGAAAATCGTACTCCGACCTGAAGTAACCGGCCATCAGGACCTGAGACATCGGGTCTGCAGATAAAGTGGGAAACGTTATAAAGAATTCCATGGACGGGGTTTTCTATTACGAATGAAACACGACGTTGCTTGTGTCATGGCAGAAATGAAACTGTTTATTCGTGTTCCTTATAATACATGTTATACCGCCTGCAGTAGATGATTTGTTCTCTGCTGAGAGAATCTCTCTATGAGAGTTTACCGTAGGATGGGTATTGCCTATCTTGACATAACAACTCCTTCACCCTTAGAAGGAGGTTTATATTTATCTTGTATTTTTACAATTTATTTGTTAGTTAAATACACACATCTGAGTTTTTTTTTATTATTGGAAATATTGAAATATCTGAATCGAGTAATTTCAATAACTTTTCTTTCTTCTGATATCACCTAAATGTGAGGTGCAAATAATACTTTTTAACTAAATGATCGGAAAAACTGAAACATGCAATTCGATAGCATATTGTTAACCTCCAGCTATAAAAATCATTACAATCCGTTGGATCTCTCCCTCATTCTTTCAAACAAATACTTTTTCAATGACTCCGTATCTAAACCTGTACTGTAGTAACCGTTTTTGCTTTGAACGTCCATTCAAATTAACAACTCCTATACATCAAAACGTTCCGCTGCACACACTCTCACAAAGTTTACAAATTATGTTTCATCGGGGATTACCCTTCGTTAAAGTTTGATTTTAAAACTAAATACACAAACGAAATTAAAAGTACCTTATAAAACCACAAAAAGAAATCACAAAAAATAGGTATAGACTTCTTCACATCAAAATGCAATAAACTAAACATAAATAAGATAAAACACCGGGTCGATTCACGTTTTACAAAAATAGTCATTCACTAGCAACAATCACCGCAACGGTTCAGGGTTTACAGTAGCAGTCAAATTACACATCTTAATATTAATTCTACTGCTTACAAAAACAAACGTACAGATGAAAAAACCGATGCTGATGATATTCGCCGCTCTGTCGTGAACTCCAACTTAGGTTTCCGATCCGCATTGCAACGTCTACTGCCACCCAAAACGTCCAAAACACCTTGCAGCACAGGCAACAAATGCCATCGGGGCAAGATGAAGCTCTTCTTCTGTGTAGCCAGTAACAATCCATAAAACCGATGCATGCATGCAAGGTCGATGTAGTTCGCTCATAGTGTGATACTGGTACTACGATAGAGCCAAAAGCGTCGAATGGAGCCGCATTGTCCTCGTAACAAAATGGCAATAGTTTATTGTGCTTGGATGATCTCTTTTCGCCCGCCACTGCAATGCACACAATGCGGGAAACGGAGAAAAAAAAACCAGCCATAGATAAAGTTTGCACCGCGGAACAAATTTAACCCTTATGTGGCCGACAGGGTACCCGGGTACCCAGCGCCCATTTAAAAAGCACGGTGTAGAAAAAAGCAAAAAGTTTGTCGGACACATAACGGTTAACACAATTTTCCGTCTAACGTGAAACAAAATGAACATAAACCTCTGCTGGTACAGGGTCACAAAATTTGCCTTCTACGCAAACAACACAAAGAAAAAAATCATGCCAAAATGCATTTGCACGGGGTCATGAAAATAGTTGCACGCACGATATAAAACTTTTTTTTATAGATTTTTATGCACATCCCATCCTCGTCGCCAACTGAAGTAACCGGCCATCAGGACCTGAGACATCGGGTCTGCAGGTAAAGTGGGAAACGTTATAAAGAATTCCATGGACGGGGTTTTCTATTACGAATGAAACACGACGTTGCTTGTGTCATGGCAGAAATGAAACTGTTTATTCGTGTTCCTTATAATACATGTTATACCGCCTGCAGTAGATGATTTGTTCTCTGCTGAGAGAATCTCTCTATGAGAGTTTACCGTAGGATGGGTATTGCCTATCTTGACATAACACGACCGTTGAGCTCGGCTTATACCTTCCAAAGCGATGTCGAAGAGTAGACATTGGGATATGTCATCTTGTCGCAGTTCCCAGTGAGATTCGAATGAACTGAATAGCTCACCATAAACCCGGAATGCATTTACGGCATTTGTGGAAATAAATACGTGTATCTTTACAATTTTTCAAACAATTTCTGCAACAGTGCGCTAATTTAAAGGAGGCTTATCTTCTGTCGATATAAATATCATGAAAACAAGTCCTAATACAATACAGATATCCAAACTGTTGGGATATTTACAGCAATACAATAAATTTTTAATTTTCATTTTACTTTTTAGGTATGGTTTCAAAACCGAAGAGCAAAATGGAGGAAAAAAGAACACACCAAAAAAGGCCCAGGAAGACCCGCACACAATGCTCACCCCCAGTCATGTTCCGGAGAACCCATCCCTCCCAATGAGCTACGAGCAAGAGAAAAGTAAGTATACAACGACTTTAAACTGTACATGCTTAAACTGTTCAGAACTAAAATGTGTGAGATGTACTCACAAGTAGATAGGTAATATCCCAACCACGCTAAATAAGTATAAAACCTAAGTACGCAAGGTCAAATATTTGACAAGGAAGGAACTCAAGAAACAACATTAGTTTGACACTAATGAAAATTCGATCGAGTCAAACAAAATGTTTGAGCATTGGTGTCTTTTTGGACAAATATTTGACCCTGCGTGATAACAGCTTAACAGCTACATAAACATTCACAAATCAGCTTTTAGGGGAATTGGGGGTAATATAAACACCCTAAGCGTTTGTCGTCTTTTCCAATAGAAATATGACAAAATCTTCCTTTTTTACCCTGTTACATCGTAGATGGTAATACATTCTAAGAGTTCTGGAAGAAAATATTGATGAGAAATACAGTTTTCTTACATTATTTTCGATTGCAAAAAAGGCAAGAAAACAGAGTCATGAAAAATAGTGTGGGTAAAATGAACAATCGATGGTGGTAAAATGAACATGTCTTCAAAAACTAGCTTAAATGTTTAATTTCGATATATTCAAGTGTAGGTTAACAAATTCAATGTAAACTTTATATGCTCCACTTTTAAAACTTTTGATATAAAATTTGGAATGTTTCGGAGTCATTATTTGTGAAAAATGTACTAAAATAAGCGGTTTTTAGGATAAAAATCTTATTTTATAAGCGTAAAAGATTTTTTTTCTTAACGTTTTTGCTCTAGTTGTGTCATAATATGTATTCTAGATTTCAATATACCGAGATTGCACTAAATTTTATAAAAATGGATAAAGTTTGAACCAGCTGTTCATTAGCGTGGTTCAAAAAATCGTCTTTGCTCCACACCGCTTATTCGATTCGTAACCAGATTCTAAGCCTTCTCCCAAAAAATGAGCTGATTTGATTGAAAATTGAGAGTGCACAAGCCCTTCAAAGTTTGCATGGGAATTACTATGGGAAAAGGACGTTTTTCATTGAATTGATCATAGCATTTTCCCAAGTGCCCTAGAGTGTTAGTTGACCCTTAGTTATCCTAGGCTACTCTAACAGCTACAACTTTGCCGAAGACCACATTCAAATCGAGCGGCTCATTAATTAGTTATCGATTTTTATCCAGAATGAAAATCTTTGATCATGATGATTACACTATTCGACGGGCATCACTGCAGTTTGCCTTGGAACATAGTAGCCATGATTTATGTGTGCTATCTTTAGCGCCATGTGCAGCAATGTTGCCTGGCTGGGAAGCTGAACGATCACTGTTAAAGTTTCTGCAGTTGGATAAAAATCGATAACTAATTAATGTGGCGTCCGATTTGAATGTGGTCTTCGGCAAAGTTGTAGCTGATGGAGTAGCTTAGAAGTACCAAGGGTCAACTAACACTCTAGGGCACTTGTGGAAATGCTACGAACAATTGAATGAAAAATATCATTATCCCATAGTAATTCCCATACAAACTTTGAAGGGCTTGTGCACTCTCAATTTTCAACCAAATCAGCTCATTTTGTAGGAGAAGGCATAGAATCTGGTTACGAATCGAATAAGCGGTGTGGAGCAAAAACGATTTTTTGAACCACGCTACTGTTCATTTTACCCCCAAGTCGTGCTGGTTTTAAAGTTGTTTTTTTTTTTTCAACTGAATATTGTCTTTTTGTGGAATATAACATTACATATGCCATAATCTGCAAAAAATATACGAAAGGACCTTAATTCAGATAAGTTCAATTTTACATCAGAGCACATTTATTTTTGACGTGGTTTTTGAACTTTTCGATATAATCAAGTGTTTTATCTAATTTTAAGTTCAAAATCTGCAGAAGTATAATAATTGGCTTCTTTAGCGGTGTTGAGATAATTCCATATTCAGAATCTGCATGCAAAACTGAGCCGAAATCCAAATTTTCATGAATTTTGGTGCCCGGGAACCTATTTAAAAATCAGTGTGAAGTTTGTATGGGAGCGATTTGTCGAATCACCCCTCGTCGCATTTTGTACTGGGCGGAGCTGTCAAGCAGTTGGCCAGCTGTCAAAAGGTGATTTCAGCGGGGCAGCGCGGACGTCAACCACGAATAGATGAGCCGTAGTCCACATGAATTTGACATGTTTGGGAAATTGACAGATCTGGGATGTGAACGACATTTGCGAATTAGTCATTACCATAAGTTATTACTTAAGTAAAACGTGTAAAACTAGCAAAAGGTTATCAAAATTTTAGCGTGCAATCGTTCGAAATTACACGACAACGCGAAGATAGCAAATAAATCAGTAAGAAATTGTGTAATGCATCGATTTACAGCACAAACAATTTTGGACGTGTTTTTGTTGTGAGCTACGGGGATTTTGGCTTTCGCTGCCCCCCTGGGTGATTTCGAAAAATCTCTTCGAGAGCGATTTTAGGTACCAAAATGAAGTTCTAAAAATCTGAAAAAAATCATGGTGGTTCAGAAAAAAGTGCTCTTTCGTATAAAATCAAAAAATCAATACATTTTTCTTAATTTAAAACCCCAATTTACGCTATCACACAGTATCCAATCATTAAAACATTCAGAAATACGCTAATTGCTGTAAAACACCACCCTGTTCATTTCCCCCCCCTGTTTACCCACAATTACCCTACACTGTTCTGGATGTAAAAATTCTATATATTTGTAACTTGATGGACTGTAAAGTTTAATAGCAAATATTTCGGTCAATCACGGGGTAGCAATTACGCATTTTGCGGTCATCTATGCTCATGCTCATGTAAAAGTTACTTAGCTAATTTGGTTTGGGGCTGTTCATAAACCACGTAGACCGAAATTTGACCATCTCAGATCCCCCCCCTCCCCCCTCGTAGACTTTTGTCCATACAAAAATTTTAAAATTTGTATGGAGCGTAGACTTTGGTCAGACCCCCCCCCTCCTCCCAAAAAGTCTACGTGGTTTATGAACGGCCCCTTTGGTTCTCTCAAATCGAGCCCTACACCACCAAACCTAACCTCAAAATGGTTGACAATTCTCAGGTCATTTTGACAGATCACACACATGCACGAAGAAGACAAAAGTAGTTACTACTTTACCGACCTTATTGTTGTCCTTTTCATGCTCGTGTTACACTTGTCAAAATGACCTGAGAACTGTCAGTCATTTGGAGGTTAGGTTCTTTGGTTTAATATAGAATTACCAAAACTAGAATACTGAACACAATAGAGTTTTGCATAGAAATTTAACCACAATTTTCTCTCCGAGAGAGAAAAGAACGGCAACGAATGGGAATCAAAGCAAACCACCGGAAAATGTCAAAATTCGCGTGAGAGGGAAAAGGAAGGGACGAACGAGAATGAACCGAACGTTCATTCGTGACGTCACCTTGCAGAATTCTATAATCGTATTAAAATGCGTGACCGGCGTTTGTGATATAATTGCACTGAATGACATGCACCGCAAAACATCCGGTTGGATGACGTCTCTCAGCCTCGCTGTCGAATGACAGTCGAGAGTGAAGGCGAATGAATCATTTTACGAAACGACAACAATGTTGATGATGATATTGATTCTGGTTGTAGAATATGGCAAATTAAATTTCAAATTTTTTGTTTCGTAGATTGAGATGAAAAATCCGTAGATTTTCCGTAATTTTCAGTAGGCTTCCGTAGAAAACCCAGGGTTTCCGTAGGTTTTTTCTACGGATCCGGGTACAAGGGGCTCAAATCCGCATACCTACGGAAATTTCCGTAGATCTGGCAACGCTGTGTATACGCCGAGCAAAGTTTATGAGTAGTGTTGTACAACGACGCGTGTCCTGAATATTACATATAACTAAAGTATTATTTTTTTTTTCAGAGCGCGTCGACGGAAAAAGTTGACGAAAGCACTAGAGCGCCAAGCTAGGAAGCTACGTGCAAAAGGAATCACTGTTGATCTAGACGTACTGAAGGCAGAATACATTTCTCAACATCGAAACAACTCTAGCTCAGATAGTGAAGGTGGGGTCGACGATGATGACGATGAAGATCCGATTGACGTAGTTGGCGGAGGAGAATCCAATGAGACACCAGAAGACTGTTTAATGGAAAGGCGTGACAGTATTGATGACGCTCTAGATGAGAATACCGATACCCATAGGAATAGTATGAGGCCAAATCCATTTAGCATAGAATCACTGCTATACAATAGTACGTGAAAAGACACTGCAAACTAATTTAGTTTCCTACCAATACCTTATTTCAGATGCTACCAATGTGTACAAGAATTCAATAATTTAAGTTATTAAATTAAATGATTTTGTTACATGCCGTAATTCCTGTGACATATTCAATAATCGGAATTTAAAACCCCATTTTATTTATTTGTAAAGAAAGAAGGACCTCGTACACTGAAAATAATCGACACGCCTCATGTTCTTTTACACGTTGATGTATCTTTAAAAACACAAGCTATATAAACGTTGATTCAGATCTTGAATAGTTTAGATTTTATACCATGATTTTATCGTGTTTGTTAATCCTTTTATCTATCGATAACACGGAGAAAAATAATTAGTAAACTCAAATGAATTTCAGATTGTGTCGTAACGAAAGATGATTTTGAATTCACATCTTGACGCTACTACAATAGTAACCAGAATGCCCATGTTCGGTTTCCGCCGAGCTCACGCTGCTACTTCGTATCCATCGACTCGGCTAGACTCGGAGCTTCCTTGTCCAAGCCACCCAACTACCGTTCCCGTTCTCGCATCGGGCTCGGATCGATGTGCTGTCTCGCTTCAGACCGATGCAGCAAACCTTCGTCAAGTTTTGCTGTTCTATGCCGTTTCCACGCTGATTCGTCAAGGGATGTCGCAAATATTATGCATGTATCGCTTTTCGATACACACAGAACTAAATTCAACAAAGTGAATTAATATTCTAATCCTACCCACTACAATATTCCTCTTCTCTACTCTTGAACTACCATTTAATCAAATTCAATCCAAATCTCATGCAAGTCCAATCCTATGCACATCTTATTCCAATGCAAATCTAAATCCTAGTAAAACCTAATATAAGTTCGATTCAAATTCAAATCCAATTCAAATCCAATCCAATTCAAATCCAATCCATATGAAATCCAAATCCAATCCAAATCCATTCCAAATTCAATCGAAATTCAATCGAAATCCAATGCAAGTCCAACTCAAATCCAAATCCAATCCTAATCCAATCCAACCTAATTCAAATCCAATTCAAATCCAATCTAAATCCAATCCATATCGAATCCAAATACAATCCATATCCAATCCAAATTCAATCGAAATCCAATTCGAATCCAATCCAAATAAAACCCAACTACAATTCAAATCCAATCCAAATCCAATTTGAATTCAATCTATATCCAATCCGAATCCAATCCAAATTCCAACTCTAATCCAAACCCAAATCAAATCCAATTCAAAACCAATCCAATCCAAATCCAATCTACATCTAGTTCAAATCCAATTCTAATCCAAACCAAATTCAAATCCAATCAAATCCAAATACAATCCAAATCTAATCCAAACCCAATTCTAATCCAATCCAATCCAAATCCAATCCAAGTTCAATCGAAATCCAATTGAAATGTAATTCAAATCCAATTCAAATCCAATCCAAACCTAATCCAAATTCAATTTAAATCCTATCCAAATCTAATTCAAATCCAATCCAAATCCAATTTAAATCCAATACAAATCCAATTCAAATCTAATCCATATCAAATCCAAATACAATTCAAATCCAATCCAAATTGAATAGATATCCAATCCGAATCCAATCCAAATCCAATCCAAGTCAAATCCAATCCAAATCTAATCCAAATTTAATCCAGATCCAATTCAAATCCAATCTAATACAAATACAATTCAAATCCAATCCAAATTCAATAGATATCCAATCCAAATTCAATAGATATCCAATCCAAATCCTATCCAAGTCAATTCCAATCCAAATCTAATCCAAGTCCATTTCAAATCCAAATCTAATCCAAATCCAATTAAAATCCAATCCAAATTCAATCGAAATCATATCCAAATCCATTCCAATCCAATCCAAATTCAATCCTGATCCAAATCCGATCCAAATTGAATCCAAATCCAATTCATATCTAACCCAAATCGAATCCAATTTCAATTCTATTCCTGTAAAATTTCAACCTGTATTCTATTGAAATTCCAATCCAGATCCAATAATTCAATCCGAATCCAATCAACATCTAGTTCAAATCCAATTTCAATCCATTCCAAATCCGATTCATATTCGAATCCACTCTAATTTCATTGGAATGCCAATGTAAATTAAATCCGATTCCAATTGAAATCCAAATCCAATACAATCCAATAAGCTAAACTGAGACTAATCCAATTCAAATCCAATCCAGTTTTAATCCAAATCTAATCCAAATCAAATTTATGTCCAATCCTAAACTAACGCTAATCCGATAAAAATACCCAATTAAAATCCAATCCAATTTCAATATTATTCCAAATTTCCAAATTCCAAATTTAGTCCAGTTGCTATCCGAATCTTGTTTTAATCCTTTAGTTTTAATTTGTTCTTACACGCCCAAATTTTATTAATATGTTTTTTTCTATTGTTCAATTTTTGTTTCTATTTGACATTTTATTGGACAACTTCCTCGTGTGTTTTGCCATTCCTTTGTTCGCTCTTTTCTCGACCTTTTTCTCAAGGTATGTCAATCTCTATTATTTTCATTTCCTTGTTCAACTCATTTTTTTTTTAAGATGTCGCATTTTTTTCCAAGTCAAAGCATTTTTTTCCTTTCTCTTTTTCCACCTAATTTTTTTTTTGCTTTTTCTCACGCTTCATTTTTTTTCCAAGCCATCTTTTTTTTTTGCTTTTTCTCTCCATTCATTTTTTTTCTCCAAGCCATTTTTTTTGCTTTTTTTCTCGCTTCATTTTTTTTCCAAGCCATCTTTTTTTTTGTTTTTTTTTTTTGCTTTTTCTCTCTCGCTTTATCTTTTTTTCTCCAAGCCATCTTTTTTATTCTTTTTCTCTCGCATCATTTTTTTTTGCTTTTGTCTTGCTTCATTTTTTTTTCCATGACATCTTTTCTTTTTTTCTCTCGCTGCATTATTTTTTTCCCATTCCATCATATTTTTTTTCCAAGCCATTCCCTTTTTTTGCTTTATTTTTCTCGCTGCATTATTTTTTTTTCCAAGACATGTCCTTTAGATTTTTTCTCTCGCATCATTTTTTTTCTCAATTCATTGCTTTTTGTCCTCGCTTATTTTTTTCACGGCGTCGCAATTTTTTTTCCAAGCCCTATCACCTTTCTCGCGCTTTCTCCCACTTCACCCATTTCTTTGCTCACGATCAATTTTTTTTTTGTTTGCTCCCATTTTCACACTTCTTGTTCCCAAGCCATCTAATTCCTTTCCGCCCTTCTTGTATGCTTCCCTTCATGACACCATCGCAACCCCTTCCAAATGCTAGCCTTTAGCGATCACTGATCCACACTTCCCACAATTGATTCCTACCACACGCCCATCCTTAGCCCACTACAAATTCCCTTTCAAATTTTACAATCACTCCGCAACTCCATGCATCAACCAATAAAAAGTATTCTCAAACGCGATAGCACTTTAAAAAATTAAATATTCACCAAAAGTTTCACAAAAAGGTACTACCGGCTGTGCCATTGTCGTAACGAAAGATGATTTTGAATTCACATCTTGACGCTACTACAATATTGTCTATCCGGTTGGAATCAAGACCGACATTCAATCAAACATTGACATTTTCTTGGTACACAAGTGTCGCAACTGTTTCGCATCTAGTGCGCTGTGTTGCTGACAACAACGGGAAGGATGCGCACTACTTTTGATATGATTAAAAAATGTCGTGAGTTGGGTCACGTCGCGACTTGATTGTGCGAAGTCCGGTTTGGTGGCGGCCCGACAATAGTAACCAGAATGCCCATGTTCGGTTTCCGCCGAGCTCACGCTGCTACTTCGTATCCATCGACTCGGCTAGACTCGGAGCTTCCTTGTCCAAGCCACCCAACTACCGTTCCCGTTCTCGCATCGGGCTCGGATCGATGTGCTGTCTCGCTTCAGACCGATGCAGCAAACCTTCGTCAAGTTTTGCTGTTCTATGCCGTTTCCACGCTGATTCGTAAAGGGATGTCGCAAATATTATGCATGTATCGCTTTTCGATACACACAGAACTAAATTCAACAAAGTGAATTAATATTCTAATCCTACCCACTACAGATTGGTTAAACCGGATTTTTATGTTGAATTGGGCACAAACAAAATATTGGTTTGATCATACTACCTGCGGTAGTTGTTTCAACCGTTTTGTTTGTTGTTTTCAACTACCGTTGTTTTTCAATTTTACTAAACAAACTATATATTTTTTTCACGCAGCTGAAAGATCATCCATAGAGAGATCGAAAACGACCATTCACTAATTTTTGCCCAAAATGCAGATGGCTTGCTGACTTGCGATTCACGGCAGTGCAATTTTCATCAAAAAAATAAATTTATTTGCAATTTTTATGAAACATTTTTTAGTTTTGCTTTTGCTTATATGATTACGGTGCGATGCGTTGTCGTCCAGGAAAGCCGCTGTTAAAATAAATCATTTGGTCTTCGAATTGCCGGCGAACTTTACGGAGATTCTTAGCGCTGCTGGTGTCGTGGTGGGTTTTTGGGTTTTGTGGTATGAAAGGGCCGCAAAAATATCGTGGCCCTTGGGTTTCGTATGCGCCGCACCAGTTTTCCAGTGAAGAGCAGAGTTTATGGTTTTTCGTTCAGCTCTGCTGGTGAGTTCTGAAATTCTCTAAGACTGCGAAGTTTATCTAAGTCCGCCGAAAACCGGGATAATGATGTTTTGCGAATATGGACTTATCCACCGATGAACCGAATTCATCGCGGTCCGAGAATTTTGACACTAGAGCGGGGTCTGTTCCAATCAGAATCGTCCAATTCTGATTGGAAACGGCCCCGCTCTAGTGTCAAAATTCTCGGACCGCGATGAATTCGGTTCATCGGTGGATAAGTCCATAGACGAGTGCACCGATGAACATTGAGTTCACTGAGCCTGAATTTTTTTGACAGCACAGCGGGGTCGACTCTCAGCAACTTCTACTCAGAGACGCATCACCAAAATGCGCTAATAATTTTTTTCTTCGATTTCTTACATGAATTTCCTTTTAAACTGATGCTTATGCATGTAGTTACTGCCCTAGCCCATATTTTTACAACTTCATCGCGAAAACTAGATGCAATAAATTAAACAAATTTTCAGCTGGGTAGAAGTTGTTGAGAGTCGACCCCGCTGTGGTGTCAAAATTCGCGGCCCGAGTGAACTTTCAGTGGGCGGTGCACTCGTCTATTTTGTATAGTTTTTCTTTCGTTGTGCAATGGACTTATGCACCGATGAACCGAATTCATCGCGGTCCGAGAATTTTGACACTAGAGTGGGGCCGTTTCCAATCCGAATTGGACGATTCTGATTGGAACAGATCCCGCTCTAGTGTCAAAATTCTCGGACCGCGATGAATTCGATTCATCGGTGGATAAGTGCATTTGCGCGCCGGGCAGTTACGCGCAGCTCCACTCCAGTTGCGCGCAGCCAATCAGGAGCAAGAAAGCAGACGACGTCGTTGCGCGCCAAAGCTACACGCAGCACGTTTCCATTGTCTGCGACCAAAACAAACATCGACGCTCGCCCGCGTGGAAAGGTAAGTTAACTCATTATGGTCCCTTTCGAGATTATTTTAATGAAACGGAAATAAAACAATATTTTCTGGAATTGTTGCTGATCCGATTGGTTGTGCCATTATTAAATAACTGTTGTTGCATTCAGTCTTGTACTGATCGCATGCGGTCGATATCGCTTGGGTATGTTTTACGTAATGTAATTATGGATACTGCCTGTGACACTTCCGTTCCGGTGGAATGTTGATGGAAAAGTGACATTATTGTTTATTCAAGGTTGCTGTGATTGGATGAATATTTGCACCGATCACTACATCTCTCCTTTGTTTTAATGATAAAAATGATTGACATATCTTTTTAGTCCGTAGAACGTTCGGACTCTCATGGTACCATATTAATGTTAATATCGATAATCAAATTGTTTATCATAATTTAATCGTATAGGGTGCCTGTACCAGTTATCGCACTACCTAAGAAAAACTATTTCTACAAAAATAAGAAGAAGACCGACGAATGTAAACAATAAGTCAAATGATTGATTTGTTTCAATACTTTACAGGAAAAATATAGAAACGGAGCCAAAACTACTTTTAGTATTTATTACGGCGTGTCCCAATGATAGGAACCCTGTACCAGTTATGGACACATTTGTTAATGTGGGTTCCACTTCGCACTATTTACATGCATTCCTTATGGGAGTTGCCATAACTGGTACACTATGGCGAAATAGGGTGCAAGGAGGCCGAAAAGTTAAGGAAAATGATTTATTTCTACCATAATTTGAGCAAATTGTGAAGTTTGAATGATTGCAATCATCTTTTGTGATCGTGATCTGTTGTTCACGATTTTTTTCTTGTTGATTTGTATCTTTAAAGGTTCAAAATGAACTATGGCGAATTTGAGGTACTATAGCCATAACTGGTACACCGAGCCTATTTAGATTGGTAACTTTGATAGGGTCTCTTATGTCTGCATCATAGCTTGATATTAATTTCTGGCATTATTTTGTGTCTGAGCTTCGATGAGCCTATATTTCTTGTCCTTTTTAGGAAAATATTCAATGCTCATGAAAAGCATTGATTGATTGATTGATTTGTCTTTATTTAAGGACAAACGTCTTGAAATACCGCTTGAACATTGCATCAGAACTTCAGACGCACAAATCTCAAGAAGCAAACTTCAAACAGCAGTGCATTTGATTATTCTGTACTTGCTCACACGTAATACTTAGCCTTGAGATACGGATTTCAAATTTTGACACGATCATTTTTTAGCTAAAACGATCATTTTCCACTAACGAATTTATAACATTTCTAAATTTTGAAAAATAAGGGACGGCCTAAGCCACATCCTCCTGCAGCATCACTAACAACCCGATTATCAAATACAATGCCGACGAGTTGATGCGTATTCGTCGTGGTATGCGTATAGCGAAACAATTTTGTGATAAATTTTATTTCGATTTCTGGCCACCTGAGTTGTCATAGTGCTAACTTTTGTTTTGATATGAACGGCATGAAGGCTGCTGCGGTGCTGCTGGGTGGGTGACAGTATCTGTTCGATTTTGACACTGCGTCTGTATTTCGGGAGTCTCCTAGCGGTCATATCGCCGCCGCCCGATGTGGATTTATTATGAGCGCCGCAATATTGCTGAAAAATATGTAGGAATAACCATCTTTCATCCTTTTAGCATGCAAAATATATTCTACTTACCATAGAGCAATAGTTTAGGATTAATTTGTTCATTTAAATCACTAAAACGGGGTGTCTATCCGTTTGCAAAAATAAATTTTCCCTGATTTTTCTAGATTTTTTTCAGGTCATGAAGGATTTGAACGAACCATCAAATTTGCCATGTACGAAGCAGATAAATTTGCTGAATTTTGTTAGAAGAAATCTGCGGCGGCATTACTATATTTATTTCAGGTTAAACTTCTGTCAGAAATGGAGCAGTTCCAAGAAATTGCGGCGATTTCTTGAATAAGTAATTATAGAATTTCATGTTAAAGTTGGTACAAAGGTCTATTTAGGGACAACCTTCTTGAATTGTTAATTCAACCTTGAACCAGAAATCTATAGATTTATATATAGATATATTTATATTTTATATTATATATTAGGGTGCCAATGAAAATCGACTTCTCGAATTTCGAAAACAAGTAGCGCTCAAAAGTTTCGTCTTCTCAAAAAAAGTCACCATGCAAAATTTCAGCTCAATCGGACTTCGTTAAGGGGTGGCCCAAAGCGGTCAAAGTTTGGCTGTTTTGAAACACGAAAAAAGTCCCAAGGTACACATGAAAATTTCAAAATCGATTTTTTTTGATGCCAAATGTCTTAAAAGTGCATGAAACGTCGAGATCTGGTGTTATCTCGAAAAAAAAATCTTTTGAAAAAAAATGGCTTTTTAGGACTTAGAAAATTTTTGAGTTGGGTAGTGAAATGAATTTGAAATGGACGATTTGAATTTAATTGCTGAGATATTCATGGCAATAGTACCGAAACCTGTCTTATATCATACTATATTATGTATTTCGTTAGGGTGGTTCACTTATTTTGAATTAGGGTGGTCCTTTTAGTAGAAAAATAAGAAAAAGTATTAAAAGTATATAGAGCAATAGCATTTAAAAAAGTCTTATATTATCGTAAGCCATTATCAATATCATATTCCATTGGGGTAGCTTATTTATTTTCCACTAGTGGTTCTTTGAGTTGGATATCAATATTTTTTCGTATAGCTTATAACCATTTCTCACAAAACTTTCCAAAATGCCTATCTAACATCACTCCTATCGTGCTGTTTCATTAATTACGGCATCAATATAGTATTTTCAACCGATTTCTATCCACAAACTGAAAGATCGTGGTACTGACTACCAAAGAGATTTATTTACTAGAGAGGCTCTTATCGCAAGAGAGGTTCTTTTGAAAAGTTTTGCGAAACTACCATTGAGAATACCGGAGAATACGAGACTTTTTTAAGAAGAAACAGACTGGTGCCCTCGCCTAATTATAATATTAAAGCTTCTTATTTCTGTTTGCACCGTCATTGCAAGTTCAGATGAAACATTTCAGAATTATCGACTGTAACCAACAAACAATTTTGATCGATAACACGTTAATTCAGCTGTTTTTATGAGGAAGAAGAGTTTAGTAAGCCAAAATCGTTTGTCGGACTCCTAAGTTATGGAACTATTTCAGTAATGCGGTATTTGCAGATAATGGTTGTGGTAAAAGGCACGTAACGAAAGGGAGGGAACAGTATTGTGATATTTCAGACTATAGTTTAATTTAAAAACACTTCACTAATATTTCACTTTTGCAAAAGCAAAAATAAAAAAAAACGACAGTCGAGCACTTGACACTGAAGAAGTTCGTAAGTCACAGACAAAGTAGGCCTATCTGTCCGAAGATAAGCATTAAGCACAGTATTAGAATTAAAAGGAATTTGCTTGTCCTTTCTAGTTTTTCTTTAAAAGGTTATTATTTTTTATTTTTTATTTTGCAAAAGTGAAGTATTAGTGAAGTGTTTTTTAAATTGAACTAGAGTCTGAAGTAACAAGTTCTACTAAAAGCTCTAAAGTAATAGTGAAGTGATTGCGATATTTACAAAACTCATGTTGCTAGGTTTTGGGTACATTGCATCGCATATATTTCCTTAAATTACATCTGATTTTTTTGAACTTTTATACATTTTTCGATGTTCTTCAACTAATTGCAAAATAAACTGTTTCTGATTTTCATCCGTTGACAATTTCGAATTATATGTTTTGATTAATGCAATACCTCGTTCTGCATTGTCATTGACTACTTCCAAGCTTTTAATTCGTTTAATGGCACTATCATATTCTTTCTTGCTGTTCCATTGCGTAATATCAGCTTCCAACAAAGATTCCCGAATCTCTAGAGCACATAACAATTCTTTAGTGTGCTGACTGCCTTGTACAAATGAATGCAGCTCTAGTGTTGAAACATCGTTTGATTCTACTATGGATTTAGCAGACACATTTTTTGGTTATCTGAAAATACAAATATTATTAGAAAGATATATTCTGTGTAATAAATTGAACAACATATTTACCTGATGTGTGCAATGCTTGAATATATTTTTTTTATCTGCGATATCCAAAGTTTCATCAAATAAACACAATCCGATGAGATTGCTTTCCAAATACTGCAGATGTTTCAAGAACCCTTTATATACACTGAAATAAATTTTGTTGTGGAAACTACCGATTCCATAGTAAAATTACTAACCATACCTATGATTCTCAACCAACAACAATTTCCAGTTAATTCCACTAAAACACTGTCAACTTAACTAGCAGTGCAGTTAACATTACCAAAAATAATCTTAATTTAACCAATGAGCATTGTATTTTTAACCATAATGTGTTGTAAAATGCGTGTCCACGAAAAATTAACAATGTTTTGTTGTTGAGACGACTACGCTTTTAGTTGAATTTACTACAATGCATAGTAATTTCAAGCATATTTCAGTTACCTTAACAGATTTTGTTGTCGGTTGAGAATCAAAATTTATTTCAGTGTACTGCTTTGGCAACTTCTTCGTCAACAGTCTCGTAAATTTTAAGCGATTTTATTAAATTAAGGGTCTGTGTCAATTGGCGAATTAAAATTAATTTTCACTTAAACTTGACATTTCGATAATTATTTCCTTAGGAAAACTGTCAAGTTTAAGTGTTGAACTGTCAAATTTAAGTAAAAATTAATTTTAATTCGCCAATTGACACAGGCCCTAAGGTCATTTTTTGCAGCCACTGCAGCATACGAAGACTGAAACCAATTTGTTAAATATATTTTTACAATGAATACATTAAATCGTGCTAACTTTTCTTGAGTTGCCTTAGGTAACGTAAAAGTGTGTCGGTAAAGGAACATTTTAAGTGAATAAATAATTTTTGCCATCCATCTTGCATTATGGAAAGCACCAGGAGCTCTAATTTTAAAATGTTCTTTAACTTCTCCACCTTAAAATATTAGCGTAAGCTGAATAACTTCGCGATAATCTTCGCGGTGATGTTGTTCTTTTAGTTGTCACTCAAAAAAATCCAACAGAATCAC
Source organism: Aedes albopictus (assembly GCF_035046485.1). NCBI lineage: Eukaryota > Metazoa > Arthropoda > Insecta > Diptera > Culicidae > Aedes > Aedes albopictus. The sequence continues at coordinate 206,575,850 of NC_085138.1, forward strand.
CCTCTCGTTGTCGGTTATTGATGATTTAACGAAAACATCATTTACACCAGAATGGTATGAGCTCTTTTCTAATCGGTGCCAATCCATCTGAAACCGCTTAAAAATCTCAACATTTGGTGATGCACTGGTGTGCACTAGTATGGGACAAACATCAAATTCTCGCTCCAGTTGACTTTTTCGATTCCATTTAGGTCCCATATGAACTGTACAAAATTTCAGCGCAATCGGTGAAACTATAATTTAGCGCAAGCGGTTGAAAGTTTTCATAGGATTTACTATGGGAAAAGTTACACTTTCAAACAAAAAATCCCAGAGGTCGGCCCTTGTCTCCTTAATTCAAATCGATCAACACTTCTTGTAGAAAAATCATTTATGAAACTTTCTTTCGAAGACCGCAAAACAATTGGATGCTTGTGGAAAAAGTTATTGATTTATTACCGATTAGTGATCCAACGAACGGCTTTTTGTTCTGTTTTATCAGCAGCACTGCTGCTGCCGTTGCTGCATTGGGTGGCGGGAGGCATCACCACCCCCAGAAACAGCAGCAGCCAAGGCAGCAGCTACAGTGCTGCTGATAAAACAAAACAAAAAGCCGTTCGTCGGATCACTAACCGGTAATAAATCAATAACTTTTTTCACATGCATCCAATTGTTTTGCGGTCTTCCTTTGATTTCCAAAAGCGAGAGATTAATTCCCCTATAAGTCTGCTTGGCCTTTCCCTTGTTCGCTAAATTTCAGTTGGCAGGTAAGTGTAGGGTTGCTCAAGTTTCCCCCTCACGCTAAGATCAGTTTACCTTTTTTCCAAAAAGTGCACAACCGCAAATATGCGTAAATGATACTCAAATATAGGTAAACAGTACTCAAATATGGGTAATGTGGACACAAATATGAGTAATTGTAACCCAAATATGGGTTAATATTACCTATAAATGCGGTTGTGCACTTTTCCAAAATATGAGTTTAATTTACCCATATTTGCGTAAAGTTTACGCAAATTTGAATAAAATTTACCCATATTTTAGAAAAATAGGTAAACTGGTCTTAGCGTGCTGGTCAATGCCGACCCTGAGGTGCTTTTAAGGTGAGCTGGCCTGGGCGTTTGGGCGCCGATGAGTTCCTTACACTCTAAACATACATTGAACAATTATAAAAGGTGTCTTGTGACTTTAATTTAAATCCCGATTGAGGCTACATGCGAAGCCTTGACAAAACCTAACGGACACTTGTTTTCCTTTTTTTTGTAAATAAATAGTCTGGTAATTGTTTATAAATAAATCTGAATAAATATGTAAATAAAGTATCTAATATTGAATAGTGGATAAATAAAGGATGTGAATAAATAAATAAATAAATAGAAATAAATAAATAAAGCATCTGAATAATAAACAAATCTACAATCGAAATATGTAAACAGAACGAAATAATCAAATAAATAAATAAATTAATACATGAATGAAAAGACACCTTAAGCTACTAAGTGTAAAATAAACATAACTCAAACACATAACTCAAACACACAACATTTATGATACACTTAGACATTTAAATAAATAATAAAGATACAATATCCAATAAAAAAAAACAATAACAATATCATGCTCTGAACCAACAGCTAGCCTTTCCACCACACAAGGCATTGTTACCCAAACCACAGACAAACAGACGTAACACTCTGATGATTCCCATCGTACATCAATTTAACGGTCTATTTAAAAATTTGATAGTTGGCTAACTGGCCATCCGTGGCGCTCGCATCGTTTTTGTTCGAGTTTGACGTTTGCCCACTACCGCCATCTAGTTAATGGTCGGCCAAACTCAGATCTTTTAGCATTGGGCGAACATGTTGCCGTGACTATGATGTGAATCGAAAAATGTTCGAAGTGTTACGTCTGTTTGTCTGTGCCCAAACGGTTGGTAACAGAGTGCTTAGGGGGTAATAATTTGAAAAGCCACGAACTTCCATTGCCTTGATCCTTATTCAACAGCGTGTTAGATACCTGTTTGTATATCTCTAGACTCTCAGCAACGTCCAATTTCCAAGGTGAAGTTACATTTCGCAAAATCTGAATATCCTCTGTAGTTACAGGGTGACCCTCCCCAAAGGCATGTTCAGCAACTTTCGACCTGAAATCGTATTCCAAACCTCTACTCACTGTCCTCTGCGCCTTTCCTACCTCCGCCATATGTTCCCTGAATCTAACCTCCAAAGACCGTTTTGTTTGACCAACGTAGACCTTATCACAATGGGAGCAACTGATTTTGTAAACGCCAGCCTTGTTAAGGGTGTTAACCGGATCCTTTGTAGAGCCTAACGAAGTCTTCAACTGATTGCTTCTGCTAGAAAATACTAAATCGATCCCGAAATTTCTGAGCCTAGAACGTAAATTATTAGTGATGTGTTGATCGAAGGGGACTGATACTCGCTTCAAAGTTTCTGAAATAGGAGTAAGAGTTGTTAGGGAACCTCGATATCGCAACCTCTCCTTTTTGTCGATGATGGCCTGAATTGTCCTCTCCTTGTATCCGTTGATTTTCGCTGTTTCGAATATATGAGTGAGTTCCTTATTCTTCCCGTCATCGCTTAGAGGTAGAGTCTGCATTCGGTGAACCATGTGGTGAAAAGCTGTCATCTTATGTTGGAAGGAGTGGTTCGATGAATAGGGTGGTATTGGTAGGTTTCCTGTAAATCTCGAATTCGAACGATGAACTGACTTCCCTCTTAACTAATAGATCCAAAAATGGAAGTTTTCCCCCCTTTTCTTCCTCGTGAGTGAACCTGATATCCTTATGCACATTGTTGATGACCTCTAGAACCTTAGATAAAGCTTCCCGTTTGATCACACTGAAAATATCGTCGACGTACCTCCACCATTTCTCCGGAGCTAAACCTTGCTCCTTTAGCTTGGTTTCTAAATTTGCCATGAAAAGCTCGCATAGAAATGGGGATAGGGGATTGCCCATGGCACCTTTGGTCTGCTTGTAGAACTGTCCACGGAATTGGAAGTAATTCTCATCCATGCACAGTCTAGCTAAACGTAAATAAGTCCTAACTTTTCCTTTCCAAGCTGCGTCAGACTTTTGGGATAGTAACCAATCCTCGAGAAGGATCCGGTTAATACCCTTAACAAGGCTGGCGTTTACAAAATCAGTTGCTCCCATTGTGATAAGGTCTACGTTGGTCAAACAAAACGGTCTTTGGAGGTTAGATTCAGGGAACATATGGCGGAGGTAGGAAAGGCGCAGAGGACAGCGAGTAGAGGTTTGGAATACGATTTCAGGTCGAAAGTTGCTGAACATGTCTTTGGGGAGGGTCACCCTGTAACTACAGAGGATATTCAGATTTTGCGAAATGTAACTTCACCTTGGAAATTGGACGTTGCTGAGGGTCTAGAGATATACAAACAGGTACCTAACACGCTGTTGAATAAGGATCAAGGCAATGGAAGTTCGTGGCTTTTCAAATTATTACCCCCTAAGCACTCTCGTATGGCGTGCGTCTCATAATGTACCTGTGATATATGAACTTTGTTTACCTATCCTGTGCTGGAGGAAAATGTACCTATTCGGTGGTGGAGAATTTTTTTTTATTACCTATTCTATGGTGGAGGTTAATATAGATTAAGTTTTTGCATGCTCGGGAAAAAAAAATACCTAGGTTAAGTTACCTATTATTTTTACCTAACATGTATAAAACGTGTAGAATGCGATGGATCTCTTCAGTCGAGTCAAGTACAAGGCACTGAAGACGACCTTACAGTTGAGGTCGAAATACGTATCTGTCAAAGGATGCAAATTCTTAGTGGAATTCAAAGGAACAGTACTTAACGCGATTTTCTTTTTATTTACAGATATTCCCCTAACAAGCCCAGGTTAATCATCAAAGTCGCTTTACTTTTCCGGACGGGCTAGTCACGGTGATGTTTGTCCTTGGTATGATACCAATACTCTTCACTTCACCGTTCCGACTCCAGCACATCCTGCATCGTTATTCTGGAAACACTCGACACTTCCTGTGACTTCTCCTCATCCGGACCGGATCCTCCGTAAACTAACACATTGCGTCATAGAACACATCATAGTCGTCATCTGGATCACTCACAGCTACGCTTTCACACAAGGCTTCACAGTCACAGCCGATTCTTTCCGCGTTACAGCCACCTCCTCCTGGCGGCTAGCTTCTTCCAACTCGACGTGCAGTGACGTGCAGGCTCGGTGTTCAATCTTCCGGCGACGCTGACGTATCCCGTTGCTTCTTCCAACTGCTTTCAGCGCATGCTTGGCCGTTCTCAGCTGGTACAAACTACCTCGGCGATCTCCCTTCACAGTCACTTCACCGGCTGCATTCACGATGTCGCAATCATTCTTCCGGAACACCACCTTCGACGTCAGCACTTTCACGGAAATCAGGTTACTCTTCAGCGACGGGACATACAGCACTTTCTGCAGAGTCACATCAACCGCTCCTCCGCACCCGATCACGCCAGTTAGCTTCACGGTTCCACTTCCCGCTGTCTTCACCGATTGCCCATCCGCCAGAATCACTTCACCAATGTGCTTGTCATCAATAGTGTCAAAGCATCGCTTGTCGTTGCACATGTGAGCACTTGCCCCGCTGTCCACAATCCGGCCGCTCGACCGGACACCATTTGCCAGAAACAAAACGGCACTTCTGTCCTTCACTGCGGCTTGCTTCACGGTCGACGACTCGCTCTTCTGCTTCTTCTCATACTCTTGTTCGCACTTTCTTTGCAACACCGGACAATCTCGCTTCAGATGACCCTTCATTTTGCAATAAAAACACCTCCTGGGAGAATCACGAATGCTGATACTTTTCAGCGCTTTCAGTTCGCTGGATATTCACTTTTCCCAGACCGCTCCTTCCGACGTTCGAACTCGTCTAGAAGCTTCGACTTCACTAACACTACCGTGAGATCCGCATCCGGCCTGCTTTCGAGAGCAGTAACCAGTCCCGAGTACGAATCCGGGAGGCTCCGCAAAATCATTGCCACCTTCAGGGAATCATCTAGCTTCTGTCCGGCCTGCGTCAGTCTTTCAAACAGCTCTTCCACCTCGAACAAATGGCACTCAAGATCACCGTCTTCTAGCAGATTCACACTACACAACCGCTTCAGCAAAGAAACCCGGGAAGTAACCGTCACTTTTCCGTGGTAATGCTTTAGATAGTTCTAAAAGTCTTTCTCACTAGCTGCCGCACGAATCAACCCGTACTGGTTTTCTTCAATACACAACCCCATCGTTGCGCGGGCCTTTTTATCGTCTTTCTCCAACTGGCCGCGGTTCACAGCCTCTTGCTTCGGGGTATCAATCACATCCCGGTCAACCATTTCACAAACTTCGTTAAAGTTCTTTACCAAAATATAAAGATTAACGTCGACTATTATTTACTGATTATTACGTTACATATATTCAAACAACTTTATCGATCGATAACCAAACATGAAAAATGTCCTTTATCGGTCATAAGATAAAAACCTCTACCGAAACGTAACTTAATTTCGTTATTTTCCATGCTGTCGCTGGAACTTTGATTTTCTTCATGCATATTTGTCGGAATATATTCAATATCATATTGATATCGATGCACAAAGATTAGTCACGATACTCCTTTACCGTTCTGTTCACGGAGAAAACAAAGTACCCAAATATGAGTTTATTTCACCCAACCTCGGGGTTGCGTGCGGGAACCCATATTTGAGTTCGAGGAAGTGATGTTGAAGTGGGTTTTTACATTTGATCCCGTGCGGCAAAGTACCTACCGGCTAAGTTTTTTTCACTCAACTGCTAGTTCTCTCTTTGCTAGTTGCTCTCTGACAACAGCAAAGAGAGTGGATGAGAGAGGAGACAAAAAAGAACTCAAAAGTGAGTTTAAAAAAACTCAAATTTAGGTGTTCGGTATCGTTGCGTGAAGCTGAGTAAAGATGTACTGATATCTCATATGAGCAATGTTTTGGTTTTGCTCGAATTAGAAAAAACGAAAACAAGCTGAATGAAGACGGATTTTCCTTGGGTTTCTCCGAGCGCAAAAATGCTTTCTAGGTCCAGATTGAGATCGGGATTCGGCCGCAGCTAATCGGATCGCTCCACGAGACAGCAACGTAAGCAGAAATGTATGGTATTGGTATGTATTTTGTGTTGGGCGACCGCCCTGTGGTGCGCGAATTCACCCCTGACCAGCGAGCAGTTGCTCTAAAAGAGAAAAGCATTTTTAACACAGTGTATCTTTCAGTCGAAAAATAAACAAGTTAAGTAAACTCGAGTCTCCGCGTGCAAGTTTATTTTCTCTCGGAATTCCCGTTTCCGCTGCGTGTTTGGCCTTACTCTGTCCCTGGTCCGCCGACAGGTTATGGGCCCGGAGTAAGAAGCGCAAAAAAAATTCGGTTCGATTGCGGTACGAAAGTCGCGATTTTTTGCGTCGCGAGTGTTTTCGTTGTTTGGACGTGAGCAAGCAGCAGGAGGAGAAGATGGCGGAGCAGCGTTTCTTAATGCCAAAGCTGACAAACCATAACTATCAAGTATGGAAATTTAAAATGGAAATGCTTCTCGTGAGGGAGGAGCTTTGGCATATTATTTCCGAGGCGAAACCGGAACCGGAGACGCCGGAATGGACGAAGGCGGATACCAAGGCACGAGCTACCATCGGTCTGTGCTTGGACGACGGTCAAACGAGCTTGGTGCGGCGATGCACTTCGGCGAAAGAAGCGTGGAAATCCCTCAAAGACTACTACGACAAGGGATCGGAGGTGTATTTGCTGAAAAAGCTAACTCATCTCGAACTGACAGAAGGGGGCGATATGGAGCAGCACCTGCAGGAGTTCACCGACTTGCTGCAGCGCATCGCTGACATCGGTGACGAGATTCCCAAGAAATGGCAGGTTGCAATGCTGTTGTGTTCACTCCCGGAGTCCTACGACGCGTTAGTGACGGCCCTCGAGCAATGGACGGGCGACGACCTGACTCTTGAGTTCGTTAAATCGAAGTTGCTGGCAGAAGCGGAAAAACGACGAGAGCGGTCGGGAGGAGCTGTTGCTGCTGGCGGCAAAGCGTTGAAGACGGAATACCATCCCAATCGAGGTCGTGGAGGAGGAAATATTGCTAGTGGTGGTGTCAATAAAGAAACACGGGTATGCTACCACTGCAAACGACCGGGCCACTTGAAGCGAAATTGTCGGCAGTTGCAGAAGGAATCCCACGATGAACCTGGAAGGAAGAAAGAAGGTAGCGCATCGAAGAAAGAAGAAGATCCTAAGGTGAAGAAAGTACAGAGCGTCCTGGAAGGTCCGGTTGCTTGGATCGTCGGGCATGGAGAACCATGTAGTTGGTTTGTGGACAGCGGTGCCTCCCGGCATATGACCGGGAATAAGAACTTTTTCAAGGATCTGAAGCCTACGACGGGATTGAGTGTGACGCTGGCCGACGGTGAAAAGGCGGAAGTGGCTGGTATCGGAGGAGGTACGCTCGTTGCGATTAACGGGTATGGTGATCCCACTGACATTACCACGGCGGATGTATTGTACGTACCCAAACTGATGAGTGGCCTTATCTCGGTGAGTACCCTTACTAGTAAAAGCTTTCGGGTGATGTTCAACGAGCATGGCGGTGAGATTCGTAACACTGGTGGTGACGTAGTGGCTATGGCCAGCCGCTATGGGAGCCTGTACAAGTTGTGCACACCGGAACAGGCATTGATTAGTGTGCAGCCGTCTCATTCGTTGGAGTGCCAACACACTTGGCACCGTAGACTTGGCCATCGGGATCCGGACGTTGTCAAAGCGATTTTTGAGAATGGTGAAGTACCTGGATCGAAAATAGTGGACTGTGGAATCAGGACGATTTGCCGTTGCTGCCTGGCAGGGAAAATGGCACGGACCCCTTTCCCGAAAACGGCGGATCGTGGATCGAAGAACGTACTAGACGTAGTGCACACGGACATCAGTGGACCTATGGTGAGCACTCCCAGCGGGAATAAATACTTCCTTACTCTAATTGATGATTTCACCCGGATGGCGTTCGTATTTCTCCTCCAGCGAAAATCAGATGCAGCCGTCAAGATACGAGAGTTCGTGGCCTACTGCAAGACACAATTTGGAAAGACGCCACGCATACTGCAATCGGATGGCGGTGGCGAATATGTCAGCCACGACCTGCAGAACTTCTTGCGGAAGGAAGTTATCGTGAGCCAGCTGACAGCACCTTATTCTCCCCAACAGAACGGGGTGGCGGAGAGAAGGAACCGATATTTGAAGGAAATGGCTCTATGCATGCTTCAAGATGCTGAATTAGAGGAGAGATTTTGGGGCGAAGCCGTCCTTACAGCCACGTACATACAGAACCGTGTGCCGACGCGGGCGCTGGGAATGTCGCCGGTCGAGAAGTGGTACCAGCAAAAGCCATCATATGAACACTTTCGGATTTTCGGATGTGAAGCATGGGTTCAGATTCCAGCTGAGCGGCGGAAGAAAATGGAAGTCAAGGCACGGAAGCTTGTGTTCGTCGGGTATTCGAATCAGCACAAGGCTTACCGTTTTCTCGATAAATCGAACGATCGTATAGTTATCAGCAGGGACGTGAAGTTCTTGGAAGACGTGACATGGGTCAAAGAGCCGCCGACGAAAATTGTTGAACCAACTACGAAGCAGGATGAGTTTGTTGTGGAGCTAGGAACACCAGGTCTGCAGACTCCGCAAGAGTATGTACGGTCTAAAACAGGCCGCAAGGGTGTGGCACAGGACCATGACTACGATTTTGAAGGATTTGGGTTTCGAAGCGTGCCAATCTGATACTTGTCTATTCCGGAAGCGCCTGGAGGACGGCCAGTGGATATTTCTACTTGTATATGTAGATGACATCTTGGTTGTCTGCAAATACGGTGAAAGGATCAAGGAAGTGGTAGAAGCTCTTCGGCGCAAACTGGCGGTGACGACACTCGGCGATATCAACTGGTTCTTGGGAATACGGATCGTGAAAAACAGTGACGGGTTCTACAATCTGTCGCAGGATCATTTCGTCAAGAAGATTGTAACACGTTTCGGGCTGGAAGGAGCTAAGAGCTCAAAGTATCCCATGGACACCAATTATTTCAAGCTAAGAGTCAACAGTGAGAAGCTCAAGGATAACGGCGAGTACCACAGGCTCATCGGCTGTCTGCTATATCTGGCCACACATAGTCGTCCAGACATCGCAGCTTGTGTAGGCATCCTGAGCCGCTGTGTGAGCTGTCCTACCACCGTAGATTGGACGGAAGCCAAGAGAGTCGTCCGTTACTTGATTTCTACCATCGACTACGGACTACGGCTGGGAACGACAGAAGATCGAGAACTATTGCTGACGGGATTCTGCGACGCTGATTGGGCGGGCGATACCGCTGATAGAAAGTCGTGTAGCGGGTTCCTGTACAGCTTAGGAGGAGCGACGATATCATGGACGAGTCGAAAGCAGGTATGCGTTGCCATGTCAACGATGGAGGCAGAGTACATAGCTCTGTCGGAGGCTGTACAACAGGCAATGTGGCTACGATCTTTGTTGAAGGAAATGGACCAGACACAACTCAAAGCTACAGTGATATACGAGGACAACAGAAGCTGTTTGGACTTCGTCTCTCTCGACTACCAAAAGCAGAGGTCGAAGCACATCGATACTCGATTGCATTACACAAAGGACCTGTGTGCATCGGGCAAGATCGACCTGAAATACTGTGCTACTGAAAATATGACGGCGGACATCCTAACCAAACCTTTGGGATCGCTGAAGGTTAAGAAGTTCTCGTTGGAGTTGGGACTAGTACCGCTACCACGTTGAGGAGGAGTACATCAGGGATGAATCCACGAGGAGGAGTGTTGGGCGACCGCCCTGTGGTGCGCGAATTCACCCCTGACCAGCGAGCAGTTGCTCTAAAAGAGAAAAGCATTTTTAACACAGTGTATCTTTCAGTCGAAAAATAAACAAGTTAAGTAAACTCGAGTCTCCGCGTGCAAGTTTATTTTCTCTCGGAATTCCCGTTTCCGCTGCGTGTTTGGCCTTACTCTGTCCCTGGTCCGCCGACATTTTGGACTTTCCGTTGATATTAGGAAGCCATCCCGTGTTGCGTGATTTTCGTCTTCCAGCAAAACTTACAGTTCCGAGACTCACTCTCCTGCACTCGGGAACTTTGTGAAATGATGTGGACCATATTTTATGCTAGAAAATGGTTTCTAAATGACTCAGTTCGTCTATACCGGAGAGATTTTAGAATAATTCTGTTGTGCCTAGAAATTGTAATAGGCCTCGCAAAATGCAATATTGTTAGTGCAGTTGAAAATCGGAATTTTCGACACGCGAAAATCGATTTTTCTCCTAAACCGTCTGTCGGACGTACGTCGGGCACAGTGCGCTGGATAGAGAGCCAGATCCGCTGTCCAGCGCACTATGTCCGACGTTAGGTTTTACGTATGAATTTTGAGGAAATTCGATTGTCGGGTGTGGGGAAACTTCGGGTTTCAACCGCGACGACAATAATTTGTTGAATACTTGATTGCTTTAGGCCACCCATAATCATTGTAGTAGCGTGTGGCTCAGTAAGTAAGTTTCAAAATAATATCTCCTAGCTTAGCTAAATGTTAGTTCAATTCCCAAAATAAGAAATGTTAACAAAAAATCATAAACATGCACAGGAAGGGTGGGTGGTGGCGAAGAGGTGGCTGTTGTTTTTAACTTTTTGGATCCTCCGCCAGTCGATCGATAAAGCAGAACCCACTATTTTTATAATCGATGTATCGTTAAACATATTTATCAATCGATAACGAAGTGACTTTGTTTTTATTTAGATTTCTTCAAGAAACGATGACGATCGCTATCGATTTTTGATATGAACGTCTTTAAAGGTCTTCATAAAGAAATGCAAAGATATTTAAAGAAATGGTTGACCGAGATACCACAGTTCTTCCCTTGTGAGCAGCATCTCCATTCTGAATTTCCAAGTTTGCCAGTTGCGGTTGTTCAACTGGACAAACTTGCTCAGCGCCTCCATTGCTGCTGGCTGTTCAGAAATTTTACAAGCGCCACACAAACGACCGACACTTTCAACCACTTTTTCCGTCCCGATTATACCGTTTTTCGCGAAACTTTCACTGGGCCCATAACCTGTTAGACGAAGCGGACAGGTACGCAGCGGATAATGCGTGGAAACGCGAAAACACTACCGGGAAACTCGGAAAATACCGCGGGAGAAAAACTCAAGTGTTTCGTCGTCAAGCGATAAACATTTATTCCACAGTAAACATACATACAAGATCTTTGGTATGAGCCTCTGCACGAATCTGGCGTACTGCTCACTCCCACAGAAAACTTGAAAACAGTTCGCACAGTAAAAGTCAAATATGACTTTTACTGTGCGCGCTGTTTTCAAATTTTCTGTGGGAGTGAGCAGGACAGGGCAAATTCGTGCAGAGGCTCATACAACTGTTTTCATTGTCTTGGTAACGTGCACAAAATGGACTGTCAAAAACATGCACAATGTCGGCAATTAGGTCGACACTAGGGAGTTCGGCAATCAGGTTGAATACCGGACGACCGTTGCATTTTCTCCATTTCTCCAACAAAATCGAGAATGTACAAAAGTCAGTCATTCTGGCTGCCATATTGGTATTCTAACGGATTTGGTTCGGAAATCTCGTAGAAAAAATTAAAAGTAGGTAAATAGAGAACTTTTTGCAACATTTCACCCTGTCCAAATTCATGAAAACTATTCTTAACAAGTCTGATTCCAAAATTACTATTAAATAAGTCTACAGATTCAAAAAAAATCACTTAGAGTATTCTACATTCCATCAAACCATATATTTTTTTTTTTGATTATTTTCTGAAAAAAAAATCTCTAAACTATTATTTTAAACTAATCCTTTTCTTCAAGCGGAAGCAGATAACTGTAGGATCGTAGCAATCATTGATTTCAGTCCTGTTAGTATGTAACGAAAAACAGTGTATAATAAATTCATTCATTTCTCAACCATCAACCAGAGTAGACGTCTCTTCACTGGCGACGAGGATAACACTGTTCAAGCGGATCTCAAGCAACGGAGAAAATTCCAACCAAGAGATGGCCTGGCCAATGGTACGTGAGTATAATTGATCGAGATTGCTCTCAGGGATGATTCCAGATATCCCCGGTAGACCCCGGATTCTAAGGGATGAATTTTGCAGTGAGGAAGAGTTCCTTCGTTGAACGAATACTCTGTCCTACTGTAAAACCCGGAATCTCAGGGATGAAATCTATTCAGGGAATCTGGACCCAGACCTTGTAAAATCCCGTTGGCTCTCAGGGGTGTTTCCTGAGGCAGCCTACTATGATTTCGGTGACCAAACCGAAAACATGATTGTGGACCAAATCGTTACTACAACGGAAGATGCGAAACTGAAGCGGAAATGTTTGGAGAAGGATCTCGCGCTAATTGTAGTACATAGTGAGTATTGGACGTACCAACGAATCAGTCAAATTTCAACTCAGCGACTGGAAGTACCAGGGATCAGCAAAATCGACTCCGAATTTGATGAACAACTTCAAGTCAGCAACAGAAGATGATAAAGAAATCGTATGCGATAATGGACAACCTTTCTCTATAGAAGAATTCACTAATTTCTGCAAATCCAGCGGTATTACTATCAACCATACAGTTCCGTATGCTGCATTTCAAAACGGCTTGGTAGAAAGACAAAATCGCACACTTCTGAAGACGATCAAAATTAATGTCTCCATGGGCCGTGACTGGAAGGATGACCTATAGGATTTTCTAAATTCTTATCGTGCAACTCCACACAGCGTAACAAACCATTCACCATCGGAACTTATGTTCGGCTGGAATATACGAGATAAACTACCAAAGACATCACGTACTGTAGATTTGGATCAAGCAAGGCAAAACGACAAAAACTCGAAAGAAAAAGGAAAAGTATATACATTACAGATACTAAACGTAAAGCAAGATCATCTAACATTGACGTCGGAGACAAAGTTGTAGTTAAGAATTTCGTCAAGAAAAACAAGTTGTCGACAACATTCAGCCCACAATTGCACATTGTCATTAAACGTAACGGCACACGCCTTCATCTGAAGAATGAAGAAACGGGTGTTGTTTCTGATCGTCATGTTAACCATACAAAACGAATAAGTAATGAAAATCCGATCAATATTCAAGATGAAGACTCAGGTATTAACAAAAAACCATCTCAACTTAATGTATCATGGACCTTGGCTTTTCATATACATTTTGGACAAATTATAAAGGTCTTATTATTCCAGGTACTGCAAACGAAGAGGAACTAATAATCACACAAAGTACCCAGGACAACCGGCATGAAAACCGAAGTGAGCCTGTTCAATCAGTGGGCCACCCCGAGACAACTACAACCGGCTGGAAACGTCAAGCAGATTCGATAGTTCAAGACCAACGCAGACCAAAACGAATTCCAAAATAGCTTAACGATTACAATTTGTATAACTTATATAACTAAGTATTAGATAACTGCAATAGAGGTAAAACATACATATACTTTAGAATTCTGAATATATTTACAAACTATTAGAAAAGGAGAGAGATGTACTGCCCATAACCGCATAACAGTAACATTCGACAGAAGTAGGCATTGGAGAAAATAAGACCCAAAGTTGCAACTTTTAATAGTATGGGAATGAACCGAAATTTTAAACATTTTTCATTAACTCGTAATCAATTTTTTAGCAATAAGATCTTCTACAGCACTTCTTGTATGCTGGACCTATTGTCAGAAAATAAATCGGACCTAAATATGATTGATGACACGCATTAAAACCAGTCTATTTTCCCAGTGTGACTGTTATGTGGTCACATCGGTTAATGCTGGTCAATGAGACAAAACGACTTGGTGTTTATTTCACAAATCCTAGAACAAACTTGAAAATTTTATTCAGGTAGTTGAAAGTACTTGTAATTTGATGATAATTCCCGATATTAACTCAATAACAGCAAAACATGTAAATGTTACTATTATGCGGTTAAAGGCAGTGTAGGATCGTAGCAATCATTGATTTCAGTCCTGTCAGTATGTAACGAAAAACAGTGTATAATAAATTCATTCATTTCTCAACCATCAACCAGAGTAGACGTCTCTTCAATAACCAATCAGTCTTTTTAAGGGGTTAGTCAAACATTGGTTTGAGAATAATCAGGGATTTGCACGATACTCTTCCAGGAATAGACCATTCCCGTCTGACCTAACCCCCCTTTTTTATATTTTTCTTCGAAAGACAATTGGTTTCCATGATCATTGCCGCTTTTGATTTTTTTATATGTATTCCTGATTTTCATACAATTTTTTGAAAATTCGAAAAATCTTTCCAATCTATATATATGTAAAAATGCAGTGGCATACGTGGTACCGCGCATAACTTGCGAACGGATGGTCCGATTTTGATCGTCTTAGGTTTGTTCTGTTAGTTTTCACCCAAGGAAGGTTTATGAGGCTAAAACATAGAAAAATTGAGAGTTTTTGAAAATTGATCTTCCATACATTTTGTGACCGAAGATTTGGGCTTGGATAGAAATATGAAACGTCAAAAAACGCAGTAGGCAAGACAAAGTTTGCCGGGTACAGCTAGTTCGATATAAAAATCGCCGTGCGAAGTAGTGAGCACACCCCTTGTCTGTGGAGACGCTTTTGAGTGTGGAGATTGGCTTTCCAACCCTGTCGGTGCGTCAACCTGACATGTTTACATTTTGCAATGTCAAACTCTCGCTCGCTACTCGCCTGCCTACGGATCCGGATTGGTCCTGCGTCGTTGAACAGGACTATTGTTCATCAGCGTCACCGGGCGATTCCGGGGCATCCAAAAGGAAAAACAAGCTCGATTTTTGATTCCGTCCACCCCCGTTGGTCTGACTGCTTCATCTTAACACGGACTCCCGTTTATCACGAGCCGGCTCATCGATCGTGAAAATGTGAACATCCTGGATGCACACTACGGCGCTGGCAAAATGTTGCTGTTTACGCCGGACGAAGTATGAATCTCCCTGTCCCTAATGTTGTAGAACCAAATTGGTCTACCATTACGTTATACCAGTAGCGGCAGCAACGAGAAACATCGATAAATCTGGATCGCTGGCCGGTCGGAATAGAATTCTATTGCGAAGTGACAACCAACTGCGACAGTTTTGCTTCGACGAATTGGAACTGGCGTATGCCGAACGGTAGCAACTGTAAAATATGCACGATCGCGAGGAAGATGACGGAGTGGATGCAGAGGATGGGGGTCATGCAAGATTTGTAAGTATTTACCTATTTTTTTTTTACCCGTAAGTATGATCCGTTCATTCTCATATTTTTATGATCTTGCCAGAATGCCACCAAAGTCAATTTCAACGAGGATCTGAGTCCAGTACCCGGGCCCAGTGGTATCAATACCAACATCTCTGCCATCGATCGTCGCAGTGCGGTTCCGGAGGCAGCAAAAGGCGTCAACTTCTCCAATATTACCAGAATGCATTCTCCTCGTCGACACTTCCCATATCCCCACAGCAACAGCAAGCGGTTAATCGTCCTCTGCAGCGTTTCAGTTTGATTGATTATTATCACGACACCACATAATTTCGGTGTTTCCAGCGAGCCGCCGATTTTGGAGAAGCAGGAAGCAAATCAAAGCCAATCGGTATCGATCCGGCATCGCAAGGATATCCGAGAGATTCATAGTCGGAATCGTCTGAGCATTTTACCTATGCCAGTGGATCGTTCAACGTCGGAGTCAGACGGGGGGACACCCGGATACCCGTAGACGGTTATCTGGATTCATAAGCAACAGTCGGAATAAGTGGTCTAGAGTCCGCGGTCCCACTGGCGGTCTTTGATTTTCGTCGCATTTGTAATGGAAAAGAGGGCGAAAGAGCCCCGTTTAATCCGGACGACCAGCGTTCAATGCATCGCTTTATGAAAACACTACGTCGCTGGGCACAATGATGGGCAGCAATAATAGCAGTTTGCTTGCCAATTGGGTTCACAGCAAAAAAAATCTTGTGATATCACATCATTTTCGATGCACATCAGTCGCGTCGTAAAATTGATGTACAAATTACATCCATTCTACGCAGCAAATCAGCCGCCGCAGCTTGAAAGTGGGTCTAGCAATCGCTAGAACCGGAATGATTGATGAATCATATATAAGTAAAATATTGGCATGGAATCGTACATTGATCCGTTGATTGTGAAGCGTATCCCTTACCTCTCGGCTATTTCACCGAGTTGGGAGGTAGATGATAAATATGATACTGCTTCTGAGTATTTGCTGGAATGGGTTTGTTGACACTTTCCAGTGCCAACCAGGGTGTACATAGTGAGTGTGATAAATGTTGGAAAACGATGTAACCGAATGAAATTACGTTCAAAAATGGATACATCGCCAGAAATTACGCGCCTGGATATTACAAAATTATTTGCTGTGTTGTGTAGTGAACAATATATTGCTGTTCCTGTAGCTTAATCAAAAAAATTCATTTTTTTTTCTAAATATAACACGATTCTATTAAGTTACAATATCTTTGTTTTCATGTTTTTTTTGTGGATAAAACGGATAAGATGTCAGTTCAATTCCTGGTTCAATCGACAGAGAATAACTTACCACGAAGCATAATTTTTCCTCATAAACTCTGCGTTTTACAACGGGAGACGATATACAGTGAGGCGTCAGCCTATAGCAGTCGTCGGGATGCTCAGCAGAAAGGCATAAGGCCGTCGTTGTCCCTGTCGAATTTCCCATCTTTCAACACCAGTCTGGTATCGGACACCTTAGTACTCTTGAATACGGCCAAACGGAACTTGGAGATTTTGGTCCAACATTTCGGTCCGTTGACCGAATCTTGAAAGCTGGGAAACTTGTTGGAAGCAGGAAGCATGAACCGCAGCATCCGAATGTCTATTTCCCGAACACCTACCGTACCTACAATCGTCCAATGAGTGCCACCGGAAGTTCCAGCTCCTCCATGAACAGGTGCAAGGGATCCGAGTAAAATTCCACACCGATCGCAGAAACAACGCTCTTGTGTCAAGTCAATCTGCCGGACATGCAACTGGCAGGACTGAAATCAATTCCTAAATTCGACATCCAGTTGCCCATTTCTGTTGCGGCTGGAACCGGTGACATACCGAAAGCGGGTGCGCCCTAAACAACCAACATCTCTAAATTTATTCTCTTTGCCAAACTAGACGTGGCCGCGGCGCTGGAACAGCATAGCTTTTAAATCTAGAAACCATACTTCAAATTCAGTGTTCCGGAACTGCTGAGTGGAGAAAAGCAGCAGCAGAAGCACTGCCTTCACTCAAACTGGGGGGATTCCGGTTGTCTACCTGAAAACCGGCAGTTGCTTGGACGTTCTCAGTAAATCGGTAGCTCCAGCTCCGCTTGGTAGGGGCGCCGCCTCTGGATTCTTTAGCACTTTCAAGCTGACCGGTCACAAATCGGAATGCGTTACCGGCATGGAATGAAAATGATCACGACAAAACGAAGTGCGTTTCCTGTCACACTCCCAAGCCTGTTCAAAACCAGAAGCAGCCTCCTCCAAAAGCAGTTTCTCTTTCAGATCGGCTCCGGCTTCGGCAGCATTTCCGACGGAGTCGGGATTCGAGGCTCTGGTCGTCCAACAGTCGGCTAAATGGTGTAACCGTTCGCTAATTTGCTCCTGAGATTAATCAAAGCACGGTGGCTTCAGCGCCACTCTCGTGAAGAGAGACCACCGGTCGTGTTAGGTTTGCCCGACTCTGTAAGAGACTATTATCTCAGAGGATTTGGAACGATTCACGGAAAATCGGCAGAATTACTTGAAACAAAACTCAATTTCAAACTCTGTTAAGAACACAACCAAAAAAATCCGGAAAACTGAAGGAAAACAACAAACTTAACGAAATAAACATAACAACAGTGAGTGATTTTATTCAAACAGTCAAACGTAATAGAAAACGAAACTCTAATTTAACCTTTTACAATTCATAGAATTTTACTCAAACAACATTCATTCGGGTTGGACTAATTAACATAATGTACGAAACAAGAAAGTTTCATGGCCATGAACACAAATGGACGTGCCTGCGCAGGTTTTACTCGGTGAACCTCGATGCTGGCGGGAACGAAGCTTCGCTGACTCGAAGATGGCGAAACTTGAAGGCGGCCATCGGCGTGTCCGACGATGACTTTCCGGACCCGTGTGCGTTATGGCCGAAGTACGGTGCGGAGGGAGTGGCGGCTGGACGGAAGCTTCCGAATTTCGGGATGATCGAGAGTTATGCCCGGGATGGTCCTCCTCTGGTCAATAGGGACGCAGCAGAGCCCAGCGACCCGGCTTCGTGTACTCAGATTCCGGCTAGGCCGAGCGGGGAATGCTACGTCTTCTATATCCCAAATTCTGACCTGATTCACGGCGTGCTATTGACGACACGCTACGATGAACCAACTCTCGTGACTCCGGTCCACGGGAATTGACGGACGGGACCTTACCGTCGGTAATTGACGGCCGACGGGAGAATTCGCTACTTTTTGCTCTAGCGACTGCACTGCCCTCCGTTTAACTACCTGCGAGAGGTGGGCCTTGACGAGCACACGGGTTCCAAACGGACGAAGAGGGCGGTTCACACCGCCGACGGAATCCCGATTCGACGATAGCGATCGCAGAAATAGCACACAATTTCCAGCCGTACGAAAAAAGCGCCACTGCGCTGGAAGGTCCAACGCGAAATCACATTAAAAACTTAAAATTCAATCACATCTAATTATTTATAATTACCTTTTTTCGTCTTTACTAAAAATACTAAAAATCTGGCAGAATTTGCGAATAAAAACGGACCTCAGTCCACTATGTACAAATGTTGCAATATTGGTGAACCCCTCGTAGAGTTGGATTCTGAGAGACTTGAGTGTGTGTAGACCAGAGAAAATAGGTAGAGAAGCGAAGAGTGTGAAGCCAAAAATACCTTATCGAACCGTCAAACTGGTATCCTATCGAACAAAATCAACAAACCTTAACGATTGCCGCATAATTCAAGATAGGTATTGCGATCATTTGAAACATTTTTTTAACAATATTTTTAAATATCAAGGATATTACTGTAAACAGCAATGATTTCTTAAATTGATGAATATTAGTCCTTTTTGGAATACAATTTAGATGATTTCTTGTTAATAAATCAACAGCATAAATAATTTTCTAATGCAGTACACGAGAAAGACACTACCCTCGATAGGTGGATTAATCTGTTTTTCGGCAGTTGCCAACATCCTAGTGACGAAATCAAAACAGAAAAAGTGTTGCCATTCAGACGGCTGTTCACTCTTCGCTTCTCTACCTATTTTCTCTGGTGTAGACCACACGGTAGCGGGAGAGTAGCGACAGGCAGAGAAGCAGCCAACTCATTCATTGTTATACTTGAGACAGATCAGACCAGTAATAAAGATATAAGTTGAGTACATTAATCGTAGTATCTGATCTTTTACTATGTTTACAACATGGTGTCAGAAGCAATAGTGTGCTTCTAGTGTTTGCCGACGCGAAAGTGTGAAATCGTGGAAAATTTCGGACATTTTTCGAGTGGTTCGTGAAAGTCGCGAGTGAACGTGTCGAAACGCGTAGGCGGCCATTTTGAATCGAGTGAAAATTTTCGCGGTCGGGGTAAAATTGTGCGTGATTCCTCATCAACATGGATGCGGCACAATTTAAGCTGTTTATGGAACAGCAGACGGAAATTATGACACAGCTGTTAAGAACCGTGTCAACACAACAAACACCGAATGGACAGCCACCGGCACCCAGTGTTCCGGTACCGCAACCGTCGCCACTGTCGCTGGACGGTGACATGGCCGAAAACTTCGAGTTCTTCGAGCGAAGCTGGAGAAACTACAACAGTGCAACCGGAATGGACAAATGGCCACCGGCGAACAACGAGAGAAAAGTGAGTGTGCTGATGTCGGTTATCGGTGAACAGGCGAGAAAGAAGTATTTCAACTTTGAGTTGACTCAGCAACAGCTTGCCGATCCGGACGCCGCGTTAGACGCTATCAAAGCCAAAGTGGTGGTGAAAAGGAACCTCATGATCGACCGCCTCGATTTTTTCACAGCCACCCAATTGTCCAGTGAGCTGGTGGATGATTACAAAGGTCGGCTTCGATCGTTGGCCAAAGTATCGAAATTGGGAAATCTGGAGGAAGAGTTTATCGCCTACAAAGTCGTCACAGCAAACAAATGGCCACATCTGAGAACGAAGATGTTGACCATGACGGACATTACGCTGGAGAAAGCAATTGACCTTTGCCGAGCGGAAGAGATTGCTGCTAGACGGTCGCAAGAGCTGGGGAGTCTGCCGTCTTCATCTGAAGTGAACAAAGTGTTCAAAACCAAGGGTCAGCCGAAGCAGAAGTCACCACGCTGCAAATTTTGCGGCGATTACCACGAATTCGTGAAGGGACTGTGTCCAGCGCTGGGGAAACGATGCAACCGCTGCAAGAAGAAAAACCATTTCGAGAAAGTGTGCAAAGTGAAGAGCAAGAAATCCAAGCGAGTGAAGCAGATAAAAGAAGAAGATGATACGTCCGAAACATCTTCGACGAACAGTGATTCAGAACCCGAGGATTCGGAGGAGGAGTATGAAATCGGGAAGATATTCGACAATTCCAACACCGGAGGAAGCGTGCTGGCAAAGCTGAACTTGAAATTTGGTGCTGAATGGGAACCAGTTCTCTGCGAGGTTGACACGGGAGCGAATACCAGCTTGATCGGGCACGAGTGTCTGGTGAAGCTTTCAGGTGTACCGGATCCACAACTTCTGCCGTCTAAACTTCGTTTGCAGAGCTTCGGTGGAACTCCCATTAACGTGTTGGGCCAGGTTAAGGTACCATGTCGTCGCCTAGGCAGGAAGTTCGTTCTAGTTTTGCAAGTGGTTGATGTTGATCATCGCCCGCTACTATCAGCGAACGCATCAAAAGAGCTGGGACTCGTCAAGTTTTGCCACTCGGTCTCCTTCGATGGACCGAACGTTCCGGGTACCTCGCCAGACCAAAAGCAGAACATTCTCAACGTTCATCGATTGAAGGCACAGCAAATTGTAAACGAGCATAGGAAGTTGTTCGAAGGCTATGGTAAACTACCTGGGGTCGTAACATTGGAGATCGATCCCGATGTAGCGCCAAAGATTCAACCTCCTCGCCGGGTACACTGAGAAAAAAAGTATAGTAATGCGAACCATGACATCATGCTTAATATTACTATTCCCAAATATCGTAGACACAACCACAAATTTCTTTACACCTACCATAAACCAATACAAATTACCATGCCACATGGTAACTGTAACATGGTGAGATTCATAATATACATATTTAGCAGTACTATTCCATTTTTACCATGCGCCGAGCAGGCATAGTAATATTGACTCAAAAAATGTCAGACATTTTCGAGCTTAGAACGCATCGTAGTTGTTACAAATATACAGATGTTATTTTAATTTTTGAGTTCACTAAGTTGGATCCTTTCCACCATCTTGATAAATTTCATTTCTGCAAACGTTTACCGAATTCAAGTAAGAATTTATTTTAAACTAAAGCCTCCGGATCAACAGATGATTGAATGTGCCTAGTTAATAGCGTGTAGATATTACTGCGGATGGATAGCTGCAGATGGAATTCTCGTTCTTCGACAAATTCAAAAGACCTGAAGATAGCCAATGGTGCAGATCATGGACGTGCCGAAAATATCGTCTCTCACGATCGAGCGTTGGAGAAGGTAGACTGTACCGGCCCATTGATACTTAGGTAACAGAAAGAGGTAAGTTGGAATAGTTAGGGAAGATATGTTGGTCACATTCCCGAACCTTATTCTGAGCCGCCTGAACTATCCTTTCAGGTTTCTTTTGCCGCAACTACAGCCTTTTGTGGGTCACAGCATGAACTACAACGTCGACAATCGATTGAAAAAATCGGCTCCCCGGAAGCAACACTGCGCCTCCAAGTTGCTCGTCCCTTGGCGATTCCAACCAGCGAAGCAGAACTACCGTCCGGTGGAGTCACCACCAAAAGCCCCTACGCTAGAAAACCGCTTCCGCTATAGACTATTCGGCCATGAACTTTCCCCCTTTCCCGCCAGCTCAAACGATTCCGATTAAACGGTCCCTCTCATACAACCTCCGAGGCGATTGCCGAGTCCACCAGCCCGAAGTACGCGACGCTAACCTAAAATCATAAAAATCGTCTTACGGAACTTCTGCACCGATTCCCGAGAGACCATTCCGTCAATCATTAGTTTTCCCCGCAGATAAGCTTTTTTCTCTCCCAGTACCTTATCAGCGACAACAGCCAACATTCGAAACATCGTCATCCGATTCCACATCCGGAAACTGTTTATTTTGCTAATTATGTTTCTTATTAAAATCAATAAAATTAAACAAATTTGTTTTTCTGCATTTTTTTTTCAATGTAAACAAAACAGACGACACTACCGTTGAACTACGCGCATAGTAATTGAAACCATATTACCATGGTCTAGCATACTATGCGGTGTACCATGCGCATAGTAAAAATAACTACAAAATATGATTCAAAACACTATGAAATGTAAACATATGTTGCTTTATATTAAATTGAACTCCGCACATGGTAGATTCAAGCAAAAAGTATGGTCTACCAAAATCAAGTAGTAAAAGTGTTTTAATTTCACCCTCGATCCAGTCAGAATTACCATGTCCCTTTTTTCAGTGTACCAATAGCGAAAAGAAGTCAACTGAAGGCCGAGCTGGAGAGTCTGGAGAAGAACGGCATCATCGCGAAGGAAACAGCGCACACCGAGTGGGTGAGTAATATCGTGATAGTCCAACGTGGTTCAGGCGTACGCATATGCTTGGACCCCGTTTTCCTCAACAAGGCATTAAAAAGACCGAATCTTCAATTCGTTACTCTTGAGGAAATTTTGCCAGAACTTGGAAAAGCAAAGGTCTTCACCACGGTCGATGCAAAGAAGGGCTTCTGGCACGTTGTCCTCGACGGGCCAAGCAGCAAATTGACCACTTTTTGGACACCGTTTGGTCGCTATCGGTGGACCCGTCTTCCTTTTGGTGTGGCACCAGCGCCAGAGATTTTCCAACTTAAGCTGCAAGAAGTGATCCAGGACCTGGAAGGCGTCGAGTGTATCGCTGATGATATCCTGGTGGTCGGTGTTGGCGACACTCTGGACGAAGCGCTCCGGAATCACAACAAGTGCTTGGAGAAACTACTGTGTCGACTAGAACAACATAACGTGCAGCTCAACCAGTCGAAGTTGAAATTGTGTGAAACTTCAGTGAAATTCTACGGCCACATCCTCACCGATCAAGGTTTGAAAGCTGATGACTCGAAGATTGCTGCGATTCGGGATTTTCCGCGGCCAATAAACCGCAAGGAAGTGCACCGATTTGTGGGAATGGTTACATACCTCGGGCGCTTCATAAGAAATCTAAGCGCAAACTTGACGCACCTTCGGGAGCTGATTTCAGAATCGGTTCCATGGAAATGGACAGCTGTAGAGGAGAAAGAGTTCAACCAGGTGAAGTCTCTGGTAGCAGATATCAAGTCGTTACGCTACTATGATGTCAACGAGCCCCTCACCATCGAGTGTGACGCCAGCAGCATCGGTCTAGGGGTGGCCGTGTTTCAGAACAACGGTGTCATCGGGTACGCATCAAGAACGCTGACAGCAACCGAGAAAAATTATGCACAGATCGAGAAGGAACTTCTTGCTATTCTTTTCGCCTGCGTCAGATTCGATCAATTAGTGGTCGGCAATCCAAAAACGACAATTCGAACCGACCACAAACCGCTTCTGAACATATTCCAGAAACCTCTCTTGTCGGCACCCCGCCGGCTGCAGCACATGCTTCTCAATCTACAACGCTACAATCTGTCTATTGAATACGTGACCGGGAAAGACAATGTCATCGCTGATGCTCTGTCACGGGCTCCACTGCGAGGAATTCAGCCAAGCGATGAGTACAGAAAGCAGGACATCTTCAAAGTGTTCGACGAAGTGCAAGAAGTGAAGCTCAGTAACTTCCTACATGTGTCAAGTGCAAGGCTGGACGAAATCATTCGGGAAACCGAGAAGGACGGATCAATGCAACTCGTTGTCAGCTACATTCGGAATGGGTGGCCAGGAAGTGTCGATAGCGTTCCAGATAGCGCGAAGGTGTATTTTTGTTACAGGAACGAGTTGTCCACCCAGGATGGTCTAGTATTTCGTAACGACCGCATCGTGATCCCGTATGCCTTGAGAAGGAAGCTAATAGATAGTTGCCACATCAGCCATAATGGAATCTCGGCGACTTTGCGGCTGGCTCGGGCCAATGTCTTTTGGCCAGGAATGTCCGTCCAGATAAAGGAGGTAGTAAAAAACTGTGCGGTTTGTGCAAAATTTGCGGCATCCCAGCAGAATCCGCCGATGCAGTGCCACCAAATACCGGTTCATCCCTTCCAGTTGATTTCGATGGATGTATTCTTCTGCGAACTACAAGGCGTCAAGCAAATATTTTTGGTCATGGTAGATCACTACTCGGACTTCTTTGAAGTGAGCTCACTTAAAGATCTGAGTCCGGAATCGGTTATTGCGGTGTGCAAGCAAAACTTCGCAAGATTTGGAGTACCTCAACAAGTCATCACCGACAACGGCACCAACTTTGCGAATCAAAAAATGGCAAATTTTGCTGCAGAATGGGACTTCGATTTGGCTACGTCGGCACCACATCACCAGCAGGCAAATGGCAAGGCGGAGTCTGCGGTGAAAATTGCCAAGTATTTGATGAAGAAAGCCGACGAAAGTGGAACTGATTTTTGGTATACGCTTCTTCATTGGCGCAACATACCAAATAACATTGGTTCCAGTCCGGCAGCCCGACTTCTATCCCGTTCGACCCGCTGTGGTGTTCCAACCGCGGCAATGAATCTGCTCCCAAAGACAGAAGAAGATATTCCAGCTAAAATTGAAGAGAAACGTAAGCGGACGAAAATCAACTACGATAAGAAATCCCGAAACCTACCGGAGCTACAAATAGGTTCGCCAGTCTACGTGCAACTGAATCCGGAGACCTCGAAGGTTTGGACCCAGGGAACGGTGTCGAACCGTTTCAACGACCGATCGTATCAGGTGAGCGTGGATGGAGCACAGTACCGTCGTTCCCTGGTACACTTGAAGCCACGAAAGGAATCCGATACGCCACCATACCGCTGTTTGCCATCTAGTTTTGGTCATCCTGTGGTAAATGAACAAGTTCCTGTTTCTGCTATACCTCAAGAGGCAGCAAATGTTCAACATGCAGCTATTCCTTTGGACCAAACGATGACCGAACAAATTATTAACCATTAACTGATGTAATCTGAATTACTGTGTAACGTTATGTTTATTGACAATTGACTTACTTTGTTTAACCGTGTATCAGAGAATAAAACGTCATTAGTATTTAGTCTTCGAACAGGATCGAACGTTGTTTTTCTTTTCTCGTCACAGTCCGGTCGTTAGGTTATGGTCCCAGCGTGCCAATCGACGTGAAAACGCGAAAATCGGTTGAGAAGTGCGATTTTTCGGATCTTGTTCCTGTTCGCGATGGAAGACGACGTGAAATTCTTGCGGATTAAGCCATTCGACGGTACGGGCTTTAATAATTGGTGTTTTCGGATGAAGGCGTACATGCAGCAGTTGGAGGTGCTCCACTGCGTCGAAAGGGCTGCCGAAGAGGAGGATTTCTGGAACGTTCCCGAAAATGAAACGGCAGAGGAAAAGGCGGTGAACGAAATCAAACGAGCCGCTCGCGTTCGCCAGGACAACAAGTGCCGTTCCATTCTTATTCAGAGTATCGCCGATAGCCATCTCGAATATGTTAAGGACAAGGTCAGTCCGAAACAAATTTGGGAAGGATTGCACAACGTTTTCGAGCGGAAAAGTATTACCAACCGCTTTCTGCTGAAGCGGCAATTGCTTTCCATGAGATTCGACGAGAGCGACCGCCTGCAGGATCATTTCCTGAGATTTGACCAACTCGTCCGGGAGATAAAGGGTGCTGGTGCGAAGATGGAGGAAGAGGACATCATATGTCATTTGATGCTCACAATGCCGTCGTCTTACGATGCGGTCACGACAGCCATGGAGGCGGTGTCGGACAATCTGACGATGGATCTCGTACGGAAAAAGTACCTTGATGTGGAGGCAAAGCGGCGTGGTCAGAAAATGGAAGTGGAAGCGGAGGATACAGCGTTCGCCGGCAAATCGCGGCCAAAGTTTAAGTGTTTTTCGTGTGGTGAAATGGGACACAAAAAGGCACAGTGTCCGAAGAGTAGTGCTAGTGGAGCCGGTAAACAACCAGGCAAGAAACAGGTGCAGAAGGCGAATGTGTCGAAATCGGTTGCGTTCATCGCGGCGGATGTTTCCGTTGCCGCATCGGGTGCTGTGGTTGGTGAAAAATGGTTCCTGGATAGCGGAGCATCGGAGCATATGTGCAATGAGAAGAATGTGTTCGAAAAGCTGGAAGAGCTCGAAAAACCAGTGATTATTCAAACCGCAAAAACTGGCGTAAATCTTTTTGCTCACAAGAAAGGTCGTGTGACGGCTTTGTCGGTCGTTGGTGATGAACAGATAACCATTACTATGGACGATGTGCTGTATATTCCTGAACTGTCGTTCACCTTGCTGTCGTTGCGCCGGCTGGAAAACACAGGTAAGAAAGTTATTTTCTTTGGGGGCTGTGTTACTGTCGAATGTGATGGGGAAGTCGTAGCAACGGGGAAGCAGCACGGACAGCTGTATAGTATGGATTTTGAGTGCAAACAGAAGGGTGGGTCTCGTGCCATGGTGGGTAAGGTTAGTCGAAAACTGGAGCTATGGCACCACCGGTTTGGGCACCTCGGAGAAGAAAATCTAAGAAAGCTGGTGAAGAACGATATGGTGAAGGGAATGAACATCGACAGTGATGAGCGTGGTAGTGCAAAGTTCCTCTGTGAGTCGTGTGTGACGGCGAAACAGACTCGGGACCGTTTCAGAGTAGTACAGAAAAGCGCGCTAGTCGGCCGTTGGAAATTGTTCACAGTGATGTGTGTGGGCCTATTACACCGCAGTCGTGGGATGGATACCAGTACTTTGTGTCCTTTACGGATGATTACACACATGTGGCGGTTGTGTATTTGATGCGGTCGAAAGATGAGGTACTCGGTCGGTTGAAGGAGTATGAGGCCATGGCTAGCGCACATTTCGGGGCAAAAATCTCTCGTTTAAGGTGTGACAATGGGGGTGAGTACACGGGTCGGGCTGTGAGGTCTTTTTGTAGGCAGAAGGGGATACGCTTGGAGACGACTGTTGCTTACACACCAGAGCAGAATGGCGTGAGTGAGAGGCTCAACAGAACCGTGGTTGAGAAGGTTCGCGCTATGCTAGCTGCAAGCGGTGTGGATAAGAAATTCTGGGGAGAAGCGTTGTATACGGCAGTGTATGTGTTAAACCGAAGCCCAAGTGTTGCTGTTCAGGGGGATATAACGCCATTCGAGGCGTGGTACGGCAAGAAGCCAGACGTTTCCAATCTTCGGGTATTTGGTAGCCAGTGCTTCGCTCACAAACCGAAGCAGCTACGGAAGAAGCTTGACAATAAGAGTGAAAAGGTTGTGTTCGTTGGGTATGCGCCTGGACGGTACCGAGTGTGGAATAGGAAACGGGTATTCGTGGCACGGGATGTTGTGTTCAACGAAGTGGAAAGCCCAAGCTGTGTGGTGCCAGTGCGAGAATCTAAGAACGACCTGAACTTTGAAAACGAGAACATTGTGATCATTGAGCAAAAAGATGAGCCAAAGACTGAGCGGGAAATTTGCGGACAAGAGTGTGAACCGGAAGACAATCCTTCCGAGTACGAAAGTGTGGGCGATAGTGAAGCAGAAGATGCATCTGCAAGTGGTGAAGAAGAAGGTGCAGTCGGAGGTGTTCCTTGTGACACTATGTCAAACAGTGGCGTACGGAAAAGCGGAAGAGTAGTGGCGCCTCCTGCATGGCAGAAGGACTACGATATGGATGTGTCGGTGTTCGCTCTTTGTGCCGAGGAGTACATTGATAACATTCCGTCGAACGTCAGTGAACTGAAGAACAGAAGTGATTGGCCGTCCTGGGAAGAAGCCATACAAGAAGAACTGAGTTCGCTGGAAAAGAACAAAACGTGGACACTAGTTGAACTACCTGCTGGGAAGAAGTTGATCGATAGTAAGTGGGTGTTCAAAATGAAGAAGAATAGTGAAGGTGTTGTCGAAAGATACAAAGCACGGCTGGTTGCTCGCGGTTTTACACAGCGGCCAGGTTTCGATTTCGCCGAAACGTATTCGCCAGTCTTGAAGATGTCAACTCTACGGATTCTGTTGGCATTGGCGAATCACGAGAACTGGAGCGTGCATCAAATGGATGTGAGGAGTGCATTCCTCAACGGCGGGCTGCAAGAGGAAATATTTATGCGCCAACCTGCCTGCTTTGAGAAGGGGAAGCATCTTGTCTGTAAGCTGAATAAAGCCATTTACGGTCTGAAGCAGGCATCCAGAAACTGGAATCAAAGGTTTCACGATTTTATCGTTAAACTCGGGTACAAGCGGAGCGAACATGATTTCTGCCTGTATTATCGATCAGCTAAAGGTGTCGTGACGTATATTGTCATTTACGTCGACGACATATTACTGGTGAGCAATTCGGACCAGGCGATCGCCGACATGAAGAGAAAGCTGTCTGCTGAATTTGAGATGAAAGACCTCAACGAGATCAGAAGTTTCCTCGGACTGAACGTACAACGGAATCGACAGAAGCGCATCATGACGATCGACCAGAGAGCGTACGTTCAGGGCATCCTGGAACGTTTTGGAATGCAGAACTGCAAGGCATCGGCTATTCCAATGGATCCGAATCTGAGACTGGAAAAGGAGCAGGACCCCAAGAAATTCACGGACAAACCTTATCGCGAATTGGTGGGCTGTCTTATGTACCTGATGGTCACATCACGCCCGGACATTTGTGCGGCTGTCAACTATTTTGCCGGGTTTCAGTGTGGAGCAAGTGAACAGCACTGGGTACACCTCAAACGGATTCTCAGATACTTGAGAGGCACGGATGACTTCAAGTTGGTGTATGGGCGTGACAAACCAGCGGAAACATTAGAAGCTTTCACGGATGCCGACTGGGGAAACGATCCTAACGATCGACGATCTGTTTCCGGTTTTGTCATCAAACTTCACGGATCCACGGTGTCATGGGCAACACGAAAGCAGTCGTCCGTGGCGCTGTCAAGTACGGAAGCGGAGCTGATGGCACTATGCCAGGGTAGCTGTGAACTGATGTGGGTCATGAACTTGCTGGATTCCATAGGTGTTGTTGTGAAGAAGCCCGTAACAGTTCATGAGGATAATCAATCGTGCATTTCGGTCACTGTTGAGCCCCGGAAGCACAAAAGAATGAAACATATTGAGATTCAGCATTTCTTCGTTCGTGAGCTCATAGAACGAGGACGAGTTCAACTGAAGTATCTCCAGACTGACGACCAGGTTGCCGACTTGATGACCAAGGGGTTGTCTCAGACACGTTTTCGGAAGCTGCGCGACTTGCTAGGAGTAAGTATTGTCTATCCGGTTGGAATCAAGACCGACATTCAATCAAAAATTGCCATTTTCTTGGTCCACAAGTGTCGCAACTGTTTCGCATCTAGTGCGCTGTGTTGCTGACAACAACGGGAAGGATGCGCACTACCTTTGACATGATTTAAAAACGTCGCGAGTTGGGTCGCGTCGCGACTTGATTGTGCGAAGTCCGGTTTGGTGGCGGCCCGACAATAATTGAGGCGGCGTATTAACCATTAACTGATGTAATCTGAATTACTGTGTAACGTTATGTTTATTGACAATTGACTTACTTTGTTTAACCGTGTATCAGAGAATAAAACGTCATTAGTATTTAGTCTTCGAACAGGATCGAACGTTGTTTTTCTTTTCTCGTCACAGTCCGGTCGTTACAAATTCCGATTGAATTGCCGAAT
Organism: Aedes albopictus; assembly: GCF_035046485.1. NCBI lineage: Eukaryota > Metazoa > Arthropoda > Insecta > Diptera > Culicidae > Aedes > Aedes albopictus. The sequence goes on from NC_085138.1 coordinate 206,605,908, forward strand.
GAATCAACGTCGATTCCTCCGTCTCCGTGCCAACCACGAACGAAAACAACAACAACAGCGATCGCGACTGCACCCGCAGTAGGGCACTGCATGAAATTCTTTCCTTCTCTTTCACTCTTACAGAAATTTTGTAAACAACAAGGCCAAGAAACGTCAAAATCCCATACAAATTCAAAACAGTGCAGTGCCCTGTTGCAACAGGAGAAACGTCAAGTGCATCGCCGCCAGTGTCGAAGCAAAAGGGGGTTCGGCCCATTACACCGTCATCGAAATACCGTCCCAGGAGACAAACTCGTATTCCAGAAAAACTTTAAGATTATCAGTTGTAGTTTTTAATAACTTTTCTTAGGAAAGGGAAGATGTTGCAATATTGGTGAACCCCTCGTAGAGTTGGATTCTGAGAGACTTGAGTGTGTGTAGACCACACGGTAGCGGGAGAGTAGCGACAGGCAGAGAAGCAGCCAACTCATTCATTGTTATACTTGAGACAGATCAGACCAGTCTCGAGACCAGTAATAAAGATATAAGTTGAGTACATTAATCGTAGTATCTGATCTTTTACTATGTTTACAACAACAAATAAATTTAAAAAAAACAGGCAAAAACGTTTAACACTACTTGAAATAAATTCACTCACTAAACTCTTTACCTTAATTTCAAAAAAAAAATCAACACAAATCCAACTAAAAACTAAACGGAACTAAACTTTTTCTAAATTCGCGTACTTCTGCTCTCCAGCCGATCTCGCAGCGAAATGGCAGAGTTGAAGTTGCGCTTCGTCCAAGAAACTGCCTCTTTTCAAAATGATTTCTATTCAATTAGTCAAGTATTATCATAAATCGCGCCAACTAATTTCAGATGGCCGTGAAGAGTATTCCGCGCCATCAAAATATCTTATAAGCTACGTTTCTTATATACACTTTACATGACTTAGTCAGGACACAAACCATACACGAACGATGTTCTCAAATGTTCAAATTCAAAGTTGAAGAAATTCCAATTGGATTTTACTTGAAAAGATAAAAACGTCAAAAGCTACAAATTTACTAAAATAATCATGAAGTATAATAAAATACATTGAAAACGGACTCTAAAGTCAAAATCGAAATATTCAAGTAAAATAATAATCCAACTGAATTTAGAACTTTATTTTACTTAAATAGAATAAAAACGTCAAAACGTTACAATGGAAATGCACAGATATGCATTGCTCGGAGCGATTCCAATAGGTAAACTAAAATGCGTCTGCTGTGAGCAGGCTAAATCTGGTACAGGCATAGCTTCATTGTCGGCACGGCAGCCGTGCCATCAATGTCCTCTTTGTCGACCAGCAGCTCGAATCAGGAATTCAAAGTCCTTGTGACGCAACAATCGGTGCCAAACTCAGCTTCGGAGTCCTACTAAGCTACGATGCCGCCCCAAGACAGGATTTTCATTTGGTGTCCCGCCAGCTAGCTCGACCGCAGGTGCATCGACACGTGCGAGTACCGGATTTTACGGGCGTTGCTTTGGAAGTGTACCCGGATCTCGTTCTTACCCGGAGGATCTTGCTGCAGCAGGCAAAAAAAATTAAAGTTTTTATTTGTTTTCATGCTGTTAACGGATCAAAACAAAAAAATATCTTACGTCATATTTGACAGACAGCTGATTGAAAATTCTCCGCATCTCTCCGAAAACCCGTAGGGGAGAAGGGGGATCATTGGGTTTTATGGAAAAATATATTATAGGTGATTATAGGGCTAAAGTGCTACTTCGCAGGTTTTTCAATGTTTTTCAATAGTTGGAGGCTTCAAAACATATGGGTTCTTTGGTAAAGTTTGATCAATTAATTGTCGAAAAGCCGTAGAGCACATAAAAATTTTTGACGGGAATGGTCTATTCTTTGGAAATACTTCCAACAACACAAATTTGCCGAGTTTATTTCAGGCCAAACATGTCTAAAGGTCCAATCTGCAGAAGAGAGGCTCTCTTTGGTTTCTCTCTCTTTCGTTAATATCTCAGCTGTTTATTTGTATTTTGATTGCCTCCTTGCATTAAACGATGGTCAAAACAATCGTCTTTTGATTTGTACTGCAAAAATAGTTGAAAAGTGTACCATTACATTGCAACAATTGAAGGAGAAAGTAAACAAAGAGAGCCTCTCAAATGCAGATAGGACCTATTGAAATGTTTAGCCTGATTTTCTAAAAAATTCCTCACGGTTTGTACCCACATAACCTATTACAAGTTATACAAACAATAGACCATTCCCGTCTGACCTTACCCCCCTTTTTTTTATTTTTCTTCGAAAGACATTTGGATTTCATGATCATTGCCGTTTTTGAATTTTTTTTATATGTATTCCTGATTTTCATACATTTTTTTGAAAACTCGAAAAATCTCTCCAATTTGTAATTAAAATCACCGTGCGAAGTAGTGTGTACACCCCTTGCATGTGGAGATGTTTTTTACTGTGGAAAATATGATTCCAACCCTAACGTCGTTCTGGCATGTTTACTTTTCAAACTGTCAAACCCCCATCGCCTCATCTCCTGCTGATTGTAGCAAGAAGACAGTCTTCGTCCCACTGCATATTTCGATAACGGAACCGTGGCCACAGGACCGACGAAAAAAGAACGACGGCAAAGCTGCCGACGAAGTAAGCAGAAAGCAGAAGTCTTCATCTGTCCAGCGGATCACCTGTTGTGTCATCCCCAATCATTGTCAGTGACACAGAAGTATTGCTTTTTCTGATTTAACATCCGGATCCAAGTCGGAAGAGCGGGAGTCCGTCCGTACTCCACAATCCTAACCGGTAGTGCCAGCGATTGAAGCCGCATCTAGTCCTGCACAACATCCTTCTAACGCTTCTCCTGTTTCCAGCGAGAAGACATCCGTGCAAAACGAGTTCCTCGCAGCATTCCAATCTCATACATAAGTTACCGCAGCACGCCACGACATCCATCCCATACCCCTCGGCAGTTTCAACGAAAATCTCATCCAGGCCCATGTCATCAACCTCGAACCGGCTCACAGTTCCTTGAAAACCTCGCCCCATTTCGATGGACTTTAGGATCGATTCCCTGGCACTGTCTTCAGCTTCCTCGGTGTCTTCCTCCAGAAGGTCATCTACCTACCGGAGGAAGCCTTCACTGACCCACAGATATTCAAAGCCATCAAATTCAAATCCGAATAATCGAAAGGACCGGAGAGCCTACACGAAAAAAAATTTCCATATTGAATGTATAAGAAAATGTTATACTTCTTTGCCATTTCGTTCTCCATATAAATCTCATTTGGGAGTGTATTATGAAGCATAACATACAACGAATAAAATGTATAAGTTTTAATTATGAATGTCATTCACTGTTTTTAATAACTTGCATTAGAAATCTTATAGAATGTATGCGTCAAATCTATTGAACCTTATTACAGTATATTTTGATTATAGATCAATTTAATTTCGCGTTGAAAAAATAATAAGGCTTAACTTGGTATCAATAAGAATAGTTTTATTTCATCGGTTAAATCACCATTACCACTTAGAGGCTAAACTAAACGAACCTGAATATGCTCCACGACCCTCCCACATCAGCTCCACACTGCGAAGTCATCTTTTCCTGTAGCATCACAAACTTATTTGTTATAATGAGTTTGTGGTAGCATTGCACTGCCTTTTGCTCCCACTGCAGCTGAACTTCTACCAGATCCCAATGCGGTGCAGTTGACGACCCTTTTCCGCTCTCCGGCGTAAATTCATGATCCTGAAGGCTGAGCCGCTCTCGAGATGGCAATAACCATGACGAAGATGGCTCTCTAGTTGCGCCCCCAAATCCTTGCCCATATCAAGGAACTAGAATACCGGAATATGTATTGCGACGGGAACTTTCTCGGGATCGTGTTCCAGGCTGATGGCTTTTTTTCGGGGATGGAGGATACTCTATCGAAGAGAAAAGATGTGTTAGCATTCTGCAGCATGCAGAAATGATGATAATTTATGTATGATACTTACCGTGATCTTCAAGTACTCGATTTTCGCGCAATTTGCTCTGCCATTTGCTGAGCTGAGCAAGAAAATGTTGGGCAGAGGTGGACAAAGCACAACGGAAACGAAATAACCGAAGAAAGGGAACCGGACTCGGAATGAAACACTTCGTGTGAATGAAACTAGGAAAAACTTTAATACACGTCTGAACGGGTTTAACACAGGGGACTGAATGAAATGCTTTTCATTGATGCGCGCGTGGCGCGCTCGCTCGGCTCTGCTGTGGAAAGTTTTCGCAGGGTTGATCTCGCCTTCGATCTCGCCGTATGCCACACTGAGAGGAAACAGTATTGCATATCCCAACACTCCTCCTCAATGCTGGATCCTCGAACCGCTCGGCGATCTAATCTCCTCCTGACTTCTTGCTCTTCCGCTTCCGAACCTTCTCCGTATTGGCTCTTGCTATGCCAACAACGTAATCCGACAAATGACCGGGTGGAACTCCCCGATTACTCCTCCTGGATCGTTGCGCTTCTCCAGAACGTTCTTCCGGACTGACGATCCTATCTTCTTCCTTCACTTCTAGCGGGTCTGTATCTGCACCTGCATCGTCCATGTCGAAATAGTCTGCTTCTTCGCTTCTGCCGCATTCGGATCCTTCTTCGAACTCCTCGGCTCCGGAAGTCCCAGCCTCCGAATACCACTCGACTTCGCTACCTGCTGATCCACCTTCGGCCACCTTCTCCTGAGTTGAACGCTTCGGATCCTGTAGCTCCAAAAACTTCGCTTCTCGGCTTATCGTCACCATATCCGTTCCAGTATCTACGAACCGGTAGCCATTATTCTCCTCCGAATAGCCGATGAATGTTAGCTTCTTCGCACGCTTTACTCCTGGAACTTGAACGTATGCCGGGCACCCGTAAACTTTCAGATGGTCCAGCTCTGGCTTTCGCCCACACCACTTCTCGTACGGTGTCGTATCCACTGACCGGGTTGGAAGCCTGTTCTGCACGTATGCAGCAGCAACACAAGCCTCTCCCCAGTACCGCTTGTCCAGTCCAGCATCTAACAGCATCGTTGTCGCCATCTCCTGCAGCGACCTGTTCTTCCTCTCGGCAACTCCGTTTTGCTGAGGCGTATAGGCAGTCGTGTATTGTGCTCTAATACCCTCGTCCGCAAAGAACCGACGCAGCTCGTTATTGACGTACTTACCGCCGCCGTCCGATCGGATCACTTTCGGTTTCCGTCCAAATAATTTCTCCACGTTCCTCACGTATTCCTTTATCCTGCCGGCCGCATCTGTTTTCCTCTTCAGCAGATAGACGACCGTGTATCGACTGAAGTCGTCGATCATTGTCATCAAAAATCGTTTTCCACCAGGCGTAGTCGTCCGCATTGGCCCACAGAGATCTGTATGGACCAAATCCAAAACATGTTCCGATTTCTTTTCCGCTACTTTCGGAATCGGATTCCTCGACGACATAGCTTTCACTTTTCTCGCGTCCTCCGCCAGCTTCAACTTGTACAACGACCCTGATTGCTCACCGACAACCACTACCTTCCCGCTGGCATCACAAATCGAACACCCATCCTTTCGGAACTTCACTTTGAATCCCTTTGCCGTCAGTTTGTCTACCGATACCAGTCCACTGGTTAGTGACGGAACGTACAATACATCACACAATTTCACTTTAATTGCTTCTCCGTTCCCATCCACACACATCACTACACCTTCGCCGCGCCCCGCAGTAGCGGCAATCTTCCCATCAGCCAGAATCACATTCGGACCGGGCTTCTCGTCCAACGACACAAAAAAAGTTTCTATCACTCGTCATGTGGCTGCTTGCTCCACTGTCTATGAACCAGCATTCGCGCTGTTCACGCCCTGCCACCATGAAGCACACGCTAGCACCACACTTTTCGTCATCTACTTTCTTTACACTCTGCCGACCACGCGCACGGCCGTCTGGCTTTTTCTCATCTTCGTTCTTCTGCTTCGCCAGGTACAGCCGGCAGTTGCGCCGCACGTGACCGGACTTTTTGCAAAAATAGCACACTCTGTCCGAACCACCGTCGTCACTTTGCACCGCACTCTTCATCGCTTTCATGTCGAACGATTCGCCTGATCGTTCCCGCCGCCGCTCGAACTCGTCAAGTAACTTCGATTTGACCAGCTGCATGGTGATGTCAGCATCGGCACGACTCTCCAGGGCCGTGACCAATCCACTGTAGGAATCGGGCAAGCTGCGCAGGATCATCGCAATCCGCAGCGATTCTTCCAGCTCTTGGCCCGCATCCGCCAGACGATCGAACAAATCCTCCAACACTACCAGATGGCCTTCGACGTCACCACCCTCCTCGAGATTCAAACTGCAAAGTTTCTTCAACAACGACACACGCGACGTTACCGTGCTCTTCTCGTGGTACGCTTTGAGTTGATTCCAAAAATCACTCGCACTGTTCGCGATTTTCACCAACCCAAACTGATTGTCTTCAATGCACAACCCCATTGTAGCACGTGCTTTACTGTCGTCCTTCTTCCACTGCTCGTTGACCGGCTCCGGCTTGGCTCCGACGACGACATACCAGAGCTCCTCCCTGGTCAGGAGCATCTCCATCCGGAACTTCCAGATTTGCCAATTATTGTTCCCCAATCTGGCAAACGCAAACTTGTTCGGCTCCGCCATTTTGTCTTCGCACTGAATCACCACAGTCGAAAACGAAATCAATTAACTCGCGGCGCGAACACCCGAAACAGGAACACAGTTTCTCACACTTTCTTCCTACACTATCCGGAAGATTTCTTTCGGATTTCCTCTGGGACCATAACCTGTTGGGCAGAGGTGGACAAAGCACAACGGAAACGAAATAACCGAAGAAAGGGAACCGGACTCGGAATGAAACACTTCGTGTGAATGAAACTAGGAAAAACTTTAATACACGTCTGAACGGGTTTAACACAGGGGACTGAATGAAATGCTTTTCATTGATGCGCGCGTGGCGCGCTCGCTCGGCTCTGCTGTGGAAAGTTTTCGCAGGGTTGATCTCGCCTTCGATCTCGCCGTATGCCACACTGAGAGGAAACAGTATTGCATATCCCAACAGAAAACACACATTTCTTTTCGTGCTTCGCGCAAGTGGCAAAATGGCGGATAGTGCCAAAGTTTCATTCCCGAAGTTGGGCTCGAGCAACTGGGGTTCCTGGAAACAAAGGATGGAGTGGTTGCTCGAGAAAGAAGACCTTTGGGATGTGATTAGGCTGGAAAAGCCGGAAGATGCCGACGCGGATTGGTTGACTCGTGATAGGAAGGCTCGGGCTAATATTGGGCTTTGCCTGGAAGAGAGCCAATTCAAGATCGTGCAAGTGTCGGAAAGTGCGCGGGGAATGTGGGCGGCTCTAAAAGAGCACCATGAGAGAGCGACTATGTCAACGGTAGTGTTTTACCTGACGCAATTGTGTGGTGCGAACATGAACGAGAGTGACGATATGGACAAACATCTTTCGGAAATGGAAGAATTATTCGATAAGTTGGCCGCCGCGGGCCAGAACTTGGAAGAGTCGCTGAAAATCGCGATGATTTTCAAAAGTGTTCCGCAATCGTACCGAGTGCTAGTGCAAACCCTACAGTGCCGGGCTGATGCTGACTGGACGGTGGTTTCCGTCAAAACTCGGCTGTTGGATGAATTCCGACAGCGGCAACAGCAGGGCGCATCGCTGTCGGAGAACATGAGAGCGATGAAGTTAGCCGCGGATAGCAGCAAAGAAGAGCGGCGGTGTTTTTTCTGTAAACAACCCGGTCACGTGAAAGCGCAGTGCAAAAAGTGGCTTGCGAAGAACAACAGTGGTGGTTTCGAGAAAAAGCGTGGTGCGAGGGACGAAAAGCCGAAGGATGACAATCCAAGAGCGAAGCAAGCACAGGACGTAAACAGTGCGGTGTGTTTCATGGCTGGTGACTCGATGCCAACCAGCTGGGTGATTGATAGTGGCGCTACGGCGCACATGACGAGTGATCGCGCGTTTTTCCACTCGCTGCGCACAAGTGTTGACACGAAAGTGACGCTGGCCGATGGTAATAAAACGAGAGTCGACGGACTCGGTGATGGTGTTATTTTCGGTGAAGACGGGCGTGGCGGCCGAGTGGAAATTACGCTGAAGAATGTGCTGTTCGTGCCCGAGTTAGACGGCGGGTTAATATCGGTGAGCCAGCTAGCGGCGAAGGCATTCGTCGTTGTGTTCGGTGCTTCGGATTGTACCATACGGAACGCCGCTGGTGAGACGGTGGTGGTCGGCAGTCTCTACCGGCTGCGAGTACAGCAGAGATCGCTCAAGGCTGCAGGTGAGCATAACGACCGGTGCCAGCACACGTGGCATCGTCGCGTGGGGCATCGCGACCCAGCTGTCTTGCGGCGGAAGGATGGAGATAACCTGGTAAGTGGCTTTAAATTATCCGATTGTGGGGTTCGCACGACGTGCGAGTGTTGCTTGAAGGGGAAACTTGCAAGGAAGCCATTTCCCCCGTGGTTGAACGGAAAGCGAATCGGCCACTTGGATTAATCCATACGGATCTTTGCGGTCCGATGGAAACCGCAACTCCATCGGGGAACCGGTACATCATGACCTTGATAGACGACTTCAGCCGTTTCACCACCGTCTACCTGCTGAAGACCAAGGATGAAGCCGCCGGGAAAATCAAGGAGTTCGTGCGTCGCTGTGAGAATCTCTTTGGGAGGAAGCCTGTCATCATTCGGTCGGACGGAGGCGGTGAATACACCGGCCAAGAACTGCGAAAGTTTTACGAGTAGGAGGGCATCAAGGCCGAGTACACTACACCGTACACACCACAGCAGAATGGGGTGGCCGAGCGCAAGAATCGGTCACTCCAAGAGATGGCGATTTGCATGCTGGCGGATGCCAACATGGGCAAGCAGTACTGGGGCGAAGCCGTGATGGCGGCCTCGTATATCCAGAATCGTGTTCCGTCGCGGGTGATTGGAAAAACGCCGTACGAACTGTGGATGGACCGTAAGCCAGACGTGGCACACCTGAAAGTACAGTCATGACCCGCTGGTTGGGGGCTTAATAGTTGGGTGACTTTTTAGTTGGGGCTCCGTTAGTTGAGCTGTCAGCCAACTAAAAAGCACCTGGATGTCATAATTCAATGTCAAACTGAAAATGACAACCAATCTGTAATTCCGAGGGGCGAGCTAATGAGTTTTGGTTTCTTAAACTTTACTGATAATCGAGAAGAATTTCTATTTCATATTTCTTAAAAAAAAAAAACAATAAGTACAATTACTTCGAAACAAATGCAAAACATCGGCAATCTTTATTTTGTCGATCAATGAAAGAGTTTTGTGCTTGCATTTTGGTCCGGGTGGTTTCATAAACATCTATATTTTCACTATACCGGCTAAAAATGGGTGAAAATAATTATTTCTCGCATTGGCCATATATGTATCTTGCAAAACGTATCAGTTTTGCTCTAAATGTAAAAAAAATTACTTTACACTTCCAAACTAAACATGATTTAAAAAAAAAACAATGCGCACGCCCCTTGTGCTGATGTCACTTCACCCAACTAGCGAATCGAATTCGTTGGTTGGGTGGAGGTTGTGGCTCAACGAGCGAGTTCCGACTGTATTTGGTTGTTCGGCGTACGTTCGGGTGCCGAATGCAAGGCGCTCTAAACTGGATCACAAGGCGGTAAAACTCACTTTCGTTGGGTATTCGGAGGATCACAAGGGGTATCGTTTCCTCGATCCCTCGACGAATCGCATTACTATCAGCCGGGATGCGAAGTTTATAGAGTTGGATGACGAATCGGAGATGCAGAAGAAGCCTGTCCCGCAGGCCACAGCAGGAGATCCAGAGAGCAATATTGAAGTCCCGCTGAATGTTTTGGAGGATCAGAACGACACGGTAGCAGCAAGGCCACGACGGCCGCCCTTTGAGGTGCAGGACAACGGCGAAGACAGCGGCTCCGAGATTGAAGGTTTTGTCAGCGCTGATGACAGTTCGGAGGGAGGTGGTCCAGGAAGCGACGACGGTGCAGTTGTTCAGGAGGAGCAAGAACTCCGTCGACAGGATAGGCGAACAAGGGGCGTTCTACCAAGGAGGCTGAAGGATTTCGTTGTGAGTGTCGCTAAGAGCGCAGCGGAAGAGCCTACAGACCATCGCGAGGCGGCCGAGGTGAAAGAATGGAAGGATGCCATGGATTCCGAGATGCTGTCGCATGAAGAGAACACCACCTGGGAGCTAGTTCCGTTGCCAAACGGGAAGAAGGTGATTGGTTCTCGGTGGGTTTTCTCGCTCAAGCGGGATGAAAACGGGAACGTCATCAAATACAAGGCACGGCTTGTGGCGCAGGGGTTTACCCAGCGTTTTGGGGTAGATTACCTGGATGTCTTCGCACCTGTGACGCGTCATGAAACTTTGCTGGCACTTCTGGCAGTAGCCGGGAAGAACAACATGAGCCTCCAGCACTTCGACGTCCGGACAGCTTATTTGCACGGGATAGTGGAGGAAGAAATTTTCATGCGCCAGCCACCCGGATACGCAGTGGCGGGAAAGGAGGAGCTCGTGTGCCGTCTCATCAAAAGTATATATGGACTCAAGCAGGCGGCGCGGTGTTGGCATCGTGCCCTCCATGCGGTGCTCGTCAAGATGGGATTCCGTCAATGCCAAGCCGATAGTTGTCTGTACGTTCGACGAGACGGACGAATCACCATCTTCCTGCTAGTTTACGTGGATGACCTTTTGGTCGGATGCGTGGATCCCGCGAAGATTGGTGAAGTATACGAAGCGCTGAAGAAGGAGCTGGACATAGTCAACCTTGGAGCGGTCAAGCATTTTCTCGGCTACGATATTCAGTTCGAGGAAGGGGTCTACAGTTTGCGGCTGAAGAGCTACATAGAAGCACTGGTGAAGCGTTTCAACCTTGAGGACTGTAAGCCATCGAAGACACCAATGGATGCAGGTTACACGAGAGCCGGAAACGACAGTAAACCGTTTACGGACATAACTTTGTACCGAAGCTTGGTCGGTGCACTACTATACGTTGTGGTCAACGCAAGACCGGACGTGGCCGTCAGTGTGTCTCTTCTCGGACGGAAAGCGAGTGCCCCGACAGACCAGGACTGGAAAGCTGCCAAGAGGATCGTGAGGTACCTTAAGGGGACCAAAGACATGAGATTGAAGTTTGGACCCGGCGATGGCGGATGGAACCTCGTCGGCTACTCGGACGCTGATTGGGCCGGTGACTTGGCGAGTCGGCGTTCCACAACGGGATACGTCTTCTTCTTCGGTGGTGGACCAATAGCCTGGGTCAGCCGCCGGCAATCCTGTGTAAGTCTGTCCTCAATGGAGGCAGAATATATCTCGCTGAGCGATGCCTGCCAAGAACTAACGTGGCTTCGAAGACTGATTGCGGACCTTGGCGAACAGCAGCGAGGAGCAACGATCATGTACAAGGACAATCAAAGTTGTCTTAGTTTTGTCCAGGCGGAGCGGGCTACGAAACGCTCCAAACACATCGATACAAGGCGTCACTTTATCAAGGACTTGAGCGATCAAGGTGAGGTGAAGCTACTGTATTGTCCTTCGGAGCAAATGACAGCAGATGCGCTCACAAAACCGCTGGGCACCACAAGATTCTGGCAATTGCTGCGACAACTAGGAGTATCGAACTGACCAGGCTCAATACACGCGTTGAGGAGGAGTGTGGGAGTTGGCAACACGTCTACCTCGCCGCATCTAATCACCTTGCTGACGACTACGACCAACCATACCTTTTGCAGTGGGCGACTGCCAACCGTATAAAACTAAAACAAAAGCAGCGGCGCGCAGCGCAGAGCATTTCCTTTGTTATAATCATTCTGAATTCTGTACAGTTAACACGCGAATTATATCTTTTCATCAAACGCGCCTCGTGTTCTTTTCTTCTCGGGAGAAATCCTTTTTCGGTCCGTTTTTCGTGGTGTCCGCTTCGCGTACAGTGGTTCTGCCCACAGAGGAATCCCAGAAACAATTTTTGGAGGAATCCCATGTGAGAGCGAGTAAATAAAACGCGTGCAACTCGGTTGACGTTTGACTACAGATTGATGTTTTTATTCAGATTCTCAAGGTACAAATAAAGGTGGGAAGTATTGGTATTGGCGATAACACATTAAATTTAAAGTGATTAGATTATTCCCAACACCCCTCTTTAAGCTAATCACTCTTGTATTCCCAAAGTAATGCAGTGCTTCTTAAAGGTAATTGGCTGAAGGCCCTTTGTTAGCATGTCCGCTGGCTGATCTCCGGATGGGATGTATTTAACGACCACTTTCTGCTCTTCAACGCATTCCTTGATAAACTTCAACTTCACTGCTGTATGCTTCAACTTCTTTGATGGTGCTTCTGATTCGGATATGGCGATAGCTGATTGGTTGTCTTCGAATATTTCAACTGGCTTCTGATCACGAATACTCAGTTCATCAAAAAGTTTGCATATCCAAATGGCTTCACAGATGCAATCCGCAAGTGCCGAACACTCGGCCTCCGTTGACGACAGGGCAATCGTTCGCTGCTTCTTAGTAGTCCAAGAAGTTGTAGCATTGTAAATCCGAAAGAGATATCCGGACACGGACCGACGATCATTCTCATCTGTTGCCCAATTCGCGTCAGCAAAGCCGACGATCTGCTGATCTGCCTCTTTACTTCTTCTGTACACCAAGCCGCGCGATGAACTGCCGTTCAAGTAACGCAGAATCCGCTTTAGGTGGATCCAGTGCGCTTCCGTGGGCTTGCATTGAAATTGACTCAAATACGATACAGCCGCACTTAGATCCGGGCGTGAAGTCGTCATCAAGTACGTTAAACACCCGAGAAGTTCTTTGTACGGCTTATCGAGGCGGTTGTCATCGCTTCCCTTCTGCAGCTGCAGACCAGCTTCCATTGGAGTGGACGTGGGCTTGCACAACACCATTCCGAATCGTTTCAACACTGCTTCGACGTAACTCTGCTGGCTAAGCTTCATGATGCCGGACTCCTTGTCACGTTCGATTCGTAGACCGAGGAACATCTCCGCTTCCCCGAGATCTTGCATCCTGAACTCTTCTTGCAGCAACCCAATTTCACCAACATCCTTCGCGATTATTAGAACGTCATCAACGTACAGCAATAGATATACAGGTCCTGATTTCCCATTGCGTACGTACAGACACGTGTCTTCTTCACAACGGCGAAACCCAATCCGAGCGGCGAAAACGTTGAAACGATCGTTCCAAGACTTGGATGCTTGCTTCAGCCCGTAGATGGATTTGCGGAGCTTGCAAACCTTATTCCCCTCTTCAAATCCTCTGGGCTGGCGCATGTAGATGTCTTCGGACAAGCTACCATTGAGGAAAGCGGCGGTGACATCCATTTGATGAACAGCATAGTTATGTTGGTTGGCGAAGGCTAACATCATCCTCACAGTCGACATTTTAATCACTGGCGAGTACGTCTCCAGGTAATCAAGGCCGTATCGCTGCGTGAAACCTCTAGCGACCAGCCGTGCCTTCCGCTTTTGGATAGTTCCGTCCGGATGGAGCTTCAACCGGAACACCCACTTGTTGTCGACGACCTTCCTGCCTTCAGGGAGGTCAACTAACTGCCACGTATTGTTTTCCGCAAGTGATCGTAGCTCCTCTTCAACAGCTACCTTCCATTCAGGCCAATCTTCCAGGTTTTGCAACTCTTCGATACTGTCCGGAACCTCCTCGACGAAATTCTCGGCATTCAATGCGTATGCGACACACAGGTAATCATTCAATCGTACCGGTGGCCTCCGAACACGCTGACTCCTTCGGGCTGCTGCTTCTTCCGGATCAACTGGAACCGAGACTGGAACTTCATCTTCTTCGATCTCCTCTTGAGGGTTCTGCTGTTGCGGCTCCGGTCCTGATTCCGGTTCGACTTCACTGGACGGTCTTGCTAACTGTTCACAGTCTCGCTGCGCTGCACTCGAAGCATCGCTTTGGCCATCTTTTGAACGCTGCCATGCTACCTCATCGACTACGACATCCCTCGCTATTATGATCTTCCGGCCATCCCATAAGCGGTACCCGTTTACACCGTACCCTACGAAGCGACAAACCATGCTACGAGAATCCAATTTGTTCCGCTTCTCTTTGGGGACAAAAGAGAAAGCCTTACTACCAAAGATCCGAAGTTTTGAGACGTCTGGCTTATGGCCGTACCACATTTCATAGGGTGTACGATTTTCTGTTAGGGCCGCCGTCGGACTACGGTTAATCAGATATACCGCCGTGAGAACCGCTTCACACCACATCGTTTTGCTCATACCAGAATCTGTAATCATCGCGCGGGCTTTATCCATGATGGTGCGGTTCAGCCTCTCACTAACCCCATTCTGCTGCGGGGTGTAAGGGACTGTGAATTCGATCTGAACCCCTTTGGCCCTGCAGAAATCTCGAAATTCCTGGCCGACGTACTCGCCTCCATTATCGCATCTCAAACGTGATATGCGACTGTCAAAATGGTTTTCGGCCATGGCGACGTACGTTTTGAACATTTCGAGTACTTCGTCTTTGGTGTTTAGAAAGTACACCGCGGAAAAATGTGTGTAATCATCCGTGAAACTAAGAAAATAACGCTTACCGTTCCACGCCGCCGGTGTCATCGCTCCGCAGACGTCGCTATGGATGAGCTCGAGGGGTCGGGTACTTCTGGGCAGCGGCATGTCGATGAAGGGCATCCGAGTCTGCTTCCCTGCCATACACGGCTCACAGATCTGGTCTCCACGCACCGCTTTCTTCTCCAGATTCATTCCCTGGACCATATCCGCACTCAAAATCTTCTTCAAACCGGTACAACCGATGTGACCGAACCTCCGGTGCCAAAGTTCTTCACCACTAATAGACTTTTCTGCCACAAACACTTCCGACACGGTCTGGATTTTCGCGTTCAGTTCATACAATCGATCGTGACGACTGCCGGTGCACACTACACTTCCATCACGCTTGATCAATGCCTTGTCTTTGTCAAACACTACCTGCATACCCAGCTGGCTCACACGCCGGATCGAAAACAGGTTGTAGCTCAGTTCCGGGACAAACAGCACATTTTCCACCGTGCACTTAATTTCCCGTTCACCAACATTCGCTACCATGTTCACTTTCCCGGCATACCGGCACTGCAGAGTCTGACCCGAAGCAACTTTGATTATCACCGGCTCTTCAAGCTTCTGCACATCACACAACCAATTTCTCGCACAGACCATATGGTCGGAAGCCCCGGAGTCAAGAATCCACTTTAGCTTCGCACTGTCCCCATCGTTTTCGCGTTGGGAATCACTGATGAAGGTCACTTCCGTTTCGCTGAAGTGAGCGTTCTGTTTCTTGGCGGTTTTCTTCGAATCTTTCCCCGATTCCACATTCTTCCGTGACGGGCACTCGGATCGCTTGTGGCCAATCTTCCCGCAAAAGAAACACTTAATTTTCTGTCCGCCGGGGGGGGCCACGCTTTCCCGCAAACGCTGTCGAATCACTACCGCCACCCCCATCGTGGGAGTTGTCCCGTTTCACACTTTCGTTCAATAATCGCGCCCGAACAAAGTCCAATGTGCATTGTTCCGCGGAGAGAGTCTCCAGCACTGTCACTAATTGGCTGTAGGATGGAGGCATCGTCTGAAGCAGGTAAAACACTACCAGCTGATCCTGTAGCTTTATTCCAGCCGAATCGAGGTCGCTCACCATCCGATCGAAAAGCATAAGATGGGCTTGCAACGATCCGGATTCATCGAACTTCATCGCCGAAAGTTTCTTGAGAAGGTAAAATTGACCGGAGATTCCTTTACGGGCAAATGTGTTCTGCAACGTCATCCAAATCTGCATGGGCGTCCGCTTCCCCTTGATACATTCAAGCTGGGAATCAGCGATGTTCCGCACTAGCACGGACTTACACCTCACATCCAGTTTCCTCCGGTCCGCCAACTTTCGTTCCTTCTCCGTTCGCATTGCTTCGGTATCCGTTGCCTGCGGTTGGTGTTCCGCCACCGCCTCTGCCTCCTCCTGAATACACTGCAGCATATTCAGCTCTTCTAGATGGACCTCCATGCGAAAGCTCCAATTCGCATAGTTGGAGCCGTCGAAGAGATAGATTTTCCTATCCTCTTCCATCACTGCCGCGATTCAGATACGCTCGAGAAAAACGACTAAAACGAAACTAATTTTTCGCGACTATTTTTGCTACTCGCACCGACCAGCCGAATTCGCGCTGAAAAAAACGTGCACCTTCAAGGTTAGGGCGTAGGCTGGGCCCATGACCTGTGAGAGCGAGTAAATAAAACGCGTGCAACTCGGTTGACGTTTGACTACAGATTGATGTTTTTATTCAGATTCTCAAGGTACAAATAAAGGTGGGAAGTATTGGTATTGGCGATAACACATTAAATTTAAAGTGGTTAGATTATTCCCAACATCCCATAAGAAACTTCTGGAAGAATTTTAGAAATCAATCCTACTGGAATCCCAGAAGAAACTTCCTGGGGAATCAAAAAAAGTCCGGAAGGAATACTAGGAGGAACATATGGAGGAATCGCAGTGGGAACTACTGGATGAATCTCTGCAAAGAATTTCTGGATGAATCTTTGATAGAACTCCTAATTTAGGAAAAAAAAATACCAAAGGAAACTCTTGAGGGAATCCCAGAACAAATTGCTGGAAAAATCAAAGACGAAATTTATTATTTGAGGAAACCCACAAGTAACTTCTGAAGGAAGCTTAGAAGGAACTTTTTGTGAAACCTCATAAGGATCATTTAGAAGAATTTTGGAAGCTATTCCTTGAAAAATCTTAAAACTCCGGAGGAATTCTAGAAGGAACTTCTGAAAAAATCATAGAAGGAACTTCTTGAAGAATTACAAAAAGGAATTCGATGGAATTCTAGAAGAATTTACAAGAAGAATTTCAGAAAGAACTTCGGCAGGAAACTCAGAAATAATTCCTGGAGGAATCTCAGGAGGAACTTTTGGAGGAGTCTCATCCCTTAAGAAACTTCGGGGGGGGGGGGGGGGGGATTCCCAGGATGCACTCCTGGAGGAATTCCAGTTGACACTCCTGATTTGAAGGCATCGTACAAATATTTCAAAGAGAAATGTTAAGAACTTCTGTTGGAAGCACAGATCTTTTGGAAAAATGCCGCAAGTAACTTATGAAAGACTTCTGGAGGAATCCCAGAAAAAAAAAAACAAGTGGAGGAATCCCGGAAGTAAATTTTGAAGTTCCAAAAGACACTCCTGGAGTAATCCCAAAGGGACTTCTGAAGAAATTCCAGGAGTTAGGGTGCCTGTACCAGTTATCGCACTACCTAAGGAAAACTATTTCTACAAAAATAAGAAGAAGACCGACAAATGTTTCCAATATTTCAAATGATTGTGTAGTTTCCATACTTTACAGGAAAAATAAACAAACCGAGCCAAAACTACTTTTAGTATTTATTACGGCGTGTGCCAATGATAGGAACCCTGTACCAGTTATGGACACATTTTCTTATTTCGGTTCCACTTCGCAATATTTGCATGCATTTCTTATGGGATTAGCCATAACTGGTACACTATGGCGAAATAGGGTGCAAGGAAGCCGAAATTATAAGGAAAATGATGTATTTCTATATCAATTTAAACAAATTGTGAAGTTTGAATGATTGCAATCATCTTGTGTGAGTGTGATCTTGTATTCACACAATATTTCATACTGGTTTTCGTCGTTAAAGGTTGAAAATCAACTATAGCCAATTTGAGGTACTATAGCCATAACTGGCACACTGAGCCTAATTTATAAAAAAACAATACTGCTTAAGAAATTATCAGCAGAACTTTGTTGCAATGAATACCCTAGACGGTGATGTTTAGGGCTGAAAATCTTGTCAATAAAGAAAACAATTGAATACTAAAGTGGAATGGTCCTAGCTTGAACAAAATTCAGGTACCATTCCTGAAGCTGGAATTCCTAGTTAAAAATGTGAAGTTCCTGACAGGAACTTCTTGTAGATTTAATTTTTCGTTTGTACGAAAAATTCATAGGGATTTTCTGGCAGAATCCTGTCGAGATTTTTTTTCTGAGAAAAAATGAGGATGTTCTTTAGATATAAAATTCCCAGATATAATGACCAAGTTTGATTTTTTATTTCAAATCATAAGTACCTACTAACATTTTGCTGTATGTTTCAGGATGACTATACAGCCGTCTTCAAGTCAGTGTTCCCTTCACACTGTCGGCGTCGGGATTAGCGCGGAACGAGAGAAGCAGCTCGAGGAGTCGTATAGCCGAAGTGGCAAACACACGGGCATTCAGCGGTCCACGATCTCATCGTAATAGAAATGCGAAAGATTATTGACTTTCTTAGGTATAGATTATCGTCATATCTGCCATATAATAAACAAATTTAAAATGTTTAGTTATCGAAAAGCACTCACTAGTTTGAAAATGAAAATGCTATTTATTGTGCAGGCTCTGACCTAGCTGGCCTGAAAGAAGACAACAAGAACCTAGTTAGAAGTGTATAGGCCTTTTCATGTGACAGATCCGTGCATGCATTTGTTTACAAAGCTTGAACAACAGCTGCTAACACGAACGTGTCATCTTCATAGAAGAACTGTCAAACGCCCGAAAAATCAGCTGATTTAAGACGTCACATGAAAAGGCCTATTATGGCGCCAGCACCAAACCGAATAGCGACGTTTTGACTAGCGACACTTTTCGACTAGCGACACTTTTTTTCAGTACCGGGTGTAGTGCGCTGTGTGCGTTCAATGATGCACCACAGAGAACAGACATCCAAGTCCAGTTCCGAAACTGTGTAAGGAATTTAACGGTCATTTGAAATTGACAACACAAGTGGCAATCGCGTGGCGCTGCAATCGGTTAATTTCCCATACTAATTTAATTCACCACTTGAAATGTTTCAATTCACCACTGACTGTGGCAATATGGTGTTTGGCGGCGTTAGTGTTGTCATCGTGTATTGGTTTGCAACCTTACTCAAGTGAAGATTCAAATCCTTACACAACTTTCTGAGTGAAATTTGTTCTAGCCTGGATGTCTGTTCTCTGTGGATGCACTATCATATACGTCACTTCCGATGTAAGTTGTAAACAACCCAAAATAAACAAAAATATTTTTCTAAAAAAAAGTTTTTCGATCTCCAGCCGAATTCATAATAATAACAAATTACTAAATAAATACACAATTAATTCTGGTTCAAACTTAGTTTATCTATACGCTATTGTTTCCTCTTCTGTGGCTGATTAAATTATGTTTTTATCCTTTCTCGATTTTAGTTTAGTGTAGCTCTAGTGCTTCCTTCAGCTACGCGTAAATCTGATCGAAAAGGGATGAAAATGTAATTTAATCTGCCATCGAAGAGCATTTCAAATCGTTTCCATTTTACATCGCTTCAATTACGTTGTATATGTGTACGTCGGATTTATTACATCGTGCAAATTACATCGGATATGTTTATTACATCCAAAGCCTTCGTGTACATCGGGCTGTGTAATATTCATCGATCGATATAACGACCTGGTTGCAGCGATTTCGATGTTATATTCAACAACTTTTTAAACTGTGTGGTTCGCATTATTGCAGACTACATCTCAAATTGGACTATCACACTTTTTTTGGTACGCCTAAAAAGTGTGATAAAAGTGCACATTTGCATCGGATCGTCTCGACGTCTTCGGTGCACTTATTCCTCCATTTACAAGGAATAAGTGCACCGAAGACCTCAACTCGATCCGACGTGTCCTTGCGCTGCAATCACACTTTGAAGGTGTGTGCACACTATTGTGTCAGTCCAATTTGGGGTGCAGTCAGCAATACTATACTTTTTTTCTCAGTGTACCCATCGCAAAGTTCTTTCTACCCATCGTTGATTTTCCATAGTACCCAAGTGGGTTGAAATAAACCCACTTTTGGGTAAACGACAAAACCCAAATTTGGCTTCCCGCACGTACATTATCGCCATTATCAGATAGGTATAGCTGCTTCTCGCTTTGTTTGTGACAACATCACGAAACAAGGAGGAAACAACCCACTGTTTGGTAAAAAGTTCAAGCGGTTTACTTATTTTCACGTTCTTTAAACGTATTTTTTGGGTAGTCCATTTTTTCCGTGGACGTTAAAACGGAAAACAAGTGACGTGTGACTCTTTGTATCAACATCAACAGTCGACATCGTCGACATAGTGGTTTCGCAGCGCGGTATCACGAACACTTATGCAAATCTTGGTTGTAAATATGCTCATATGATTTTGTCGGGAACAGCTGATTTTTATTTACTATTTTCCACCAATAACTCAGATAGTGTTCGTGTCATGCAACATGTACGTACACGCAACACCACTAAAAGCAGTAACCACTATGGACCAGTAGGCCGGAGCCAAAGAAGGAGATAAAAGAAACTATCAACAGCTCCTTTTGTAGTAAATATAACAAAATTCCCATCATCCAGATTACGATGAAGATTCCATCAGTTTCTGTGATTCTAAGTGCGGCATTTTTGTGTTATATAGGACATTCTATTTACACCTTGGTGAAATTGTTCAGAGCACCTGTGTGTAGCCAAACTCCATGTTTTAAGTCATACCTTGCGTCCAATCCTAAGCTCCAACTGGCTCTGTTTACGTCTACAACAAATAATCCCATTAGTAGCGAAGTGACAAAACTAGCATCAATTAAACGGTTTGATTACTACAACGAGTATAAAAGGCAAGTAAAATGTTATATACCCAAATTTTACAATACTTTTTGATGTCTTTTTCGTGATTGTAATGAGCCATTTTACGAGACGTTTCGGATCAGCTGATCGCTCATTTCATGAATGAAAATTTGACAGGAGGTTGCGCCCAAGCCTGTGAGTGTTAATATCAATATCAACACTGTTGTCATTTCGTAAAATAGACTATAGACCACCTCACGGCGAAATTCTATCTCTTTCGCTCTTTCAGAGAGTTTGAAAACAACAGGACCAGTACCTGTCAAATTTGACAGGTGTTGGTCCTGTTGTTTTCTAATTTCCCGTAGGAGAGAAACAGAGCGATTTCTTGATGACGTCACCGTGCAATGGAGTATAGTCTATTTTACGAAACGACAACAGTGTTGATAATGATATTAACACTCACGGGCTTGGGCGCAACCTCCTGTCAAATTTTCATTGATGAAATGAGCGATCAGCTGATCCGAAACGTCTCGTAAAATGGCTCATTGTAATTTCATTGAACATAGGGTATTTTAACCAATAGTGGACCCTATGGGCTACTACTAAGGTAGCTGACATTTGTTCTGATCGTAAAAATATTATGATATCCTAAGGTCGTTTTCAGCGGTGGTCCATTTTTTTGGTCCAAATTTATAACAGTTCTAAAAATTTGGAACGCCAAAAATAGACCAAATTCCGCTCGCTTCCACCGGTATTTGTTTCAAATTCTAAATCGCGCATAAAACGTCAACTTGCCACTGTTTTCAAAGTAGAAATTGTTATCGTTCAAGGTGAAGCTTATTCCCGGAGATATGAAATTCCACCGGAGTTCCAGCTGGACGTTACATCAAAGCTCCCTCCAGGAGTTCCACCAAGGATTATTCCGGAAGTTCAAACTGATATTCTTTGACGGGTCTCATCCCAGATTTTTCTAGTATTTCCAGCTGGAATTTTCACAAAAAATCAAATTGGTATTCGACCTTTCACTTGGATTTAGTTAACGTGAGATTTCTCGAAGAGTTCATCTTGGAATTGCCCCAGGAGTCTCACCGGGAATTCTTCCATGAGGCCTATTTGAAAATCTCGGAAGAGCACAAGCTGGAATTTCTTCAAAAGTTCCATCAAGGATTTTTACTGGAGTTCCACCTATGATAGTTCCATCTGGATTTGCGATATCTCCAGGAGTTACACCTAGAATTTCTTCAGGAGCGTCACCGTGGTTTCGTCAAAAGGAATTCCTCCAGGAGTTTCACCACGGATTTTTTAAAGAGTTCGATCTGAGATTTCTCCGGTAATTCCACTAAGAATTCCTCCGCAAGTCCCTAAGAAGACCGTCTATATAACCACCACTGGTTCGCACTGAAACTATGGTAAAAAAAATTGAAAGAACTGCGAAAGAAAGGATTCCCAAAGGATCTTTGAGATGAATTTCTAGAGAAGCGGCTGATGGTGTTTCGGAAGAATATACCAAAGGATCAAAGGAATTCCCTGACTAATTTCAGAAAGAATCCTTGGAGGAACTACGAAGGGAATTCATTTAAGACCTTCGGACGGAACTCCAGGAGGAACACCTTGAGGTTTTTTTTTCGGAAGAACTTCGGAAGGAAGTCAACAAGGATTTCCGGGTAAATTACGGAAACAATCTCCAGGAAACAATTTTCAGAAAATAATTCTTAATCTTCCTTTTGCAGTGGGGTCAGTTTTTATCAATCGGCACATTCATTTGGTTGCCATTCCGTAGCAGGGAATCTTTTCGCGACACCTTCAGGAATTTCTCCAACAATTTCTCCAACAAATCATCCATGAATCCAGGGAATCTTCAAGAACCTCCTCCATGGATTTGTCCAGGGATTCCTCTAAGAATCTTTCCAAGAACTCCGGGAATTCCAGTGATTCCTCCAGGAATTCCTCAGAGATTCCTCCAGACATTCCACACGGATTCCTCCAGGAATTCCACAGGGATTCCTCCAGGAATTCCACGGGGATTCCTCCAGGAATTCCACAGGGATTCCTCCTGAAAATCCACAGGGATTCCTTCAAGAATTCTTCAATGATTCCCCCAGGAATTCTTCAGAGATTCCTCCAGGAATTCCACAGTGATTCCTCTAGGAATTCCTCAGAGATTCCTCCAGGAATTCCACAGGGATTTCTCCAGGAATAGCTTTTGAATTTCTCCAGAAATTCCTCAGAGATTCTCCCAGGAATTCCTCTAGGAATACCTCAGGGATTCCTCCAGAAATTCCACAGGGATTCCTCCAGGAATTCCACAGAGATTCCTCAGGAATTCCACAGATTCCTCCAGGAATTCCACAGAGATTCCTCCAGAAATTCCACAGAGATTCCTCCAGAAATTCCACAGAGATTCTTCCAGGAATTCTACAGGGATTCCTCCAGAAATTCCACAGAGATTCTTCCAGGAATTCTACAGGGATTCCTCCAGGAATTCCACAGGGATTCCTCCAGGAATTCCACAGGGATTCCTCCAGGAATTCCACAGGGATTCCTCCAGGAATTCCACAGGGATTCCTCCAGGAATTCCACAGGGATTCCTCCAGGAATTCCACAGGGATTCCTCCAGGAATTCCACAGGGATTCCTCCAGGAATTCCACAGGGATTCCTCCAGGAATTCCATTCCTCCAGGAATTCCAAACGGATTCCTCAAGGAATTCCACAGGGATTCCTCAAGGAATTCCACAGGGATTCCTCCAGGAGTTCCACAGGGATTCCTCCAGGAGTTCCACAGGGATTCCTCCAGTAGTTCCACAGGTATTCCTCCAGGAGTTCCACTGGGATTCCTCCAGGAGTTCCTCAGTGATTCCTTCAGGCATTCCTCAGTGATTCCTCCAGGAGTTCTTCAGGGTTTTCTATAGGAATTCTTTCAGATATGTCTATAGGGATTCCTTCAGGAATTCCTCCAAGAATCTTTGAAGGAATTCCTTGAGGAAGAAATGGACGTTCCTAGAGAATCTGGAGGAACTCCTGGAGAAATCCAGGAAGATTTGCTGGAGGAAACTCTGGAGAAATCTCTTGGATTTCCTGGGGGCTTCTTCTTGGACATTCCTGGAGGAATCCCTGGAACAGTTCCTATTATTATTCTTGGAGTAATTCCTATTGCAATCCCAGAAGGAATTACTATTATAGTCCCTGAGGAATTGCTGGAGAAATCTCAGAATAATTCTTGGAGAAATCCCTAGAGGAATTCTTAAGGATTTTCTGGAAGAATCCCTGGAGGAATTTCTGGAAGAATCTGGAAGATTTCCTGAAGAAATCGCTGGAGAAATATTTGGAGGACGTCCGTTCAGATATTCCTGGAGGAATCTCAAGAAAAATGGACGAATTCCTGGTGGAATGCCTGAAGAAATCCTTGAGAAATCACTGGAGGAACTCTTGGAAAACTTCCGTTTGGAAATTCCTGGAGGAATTTCCGGAGAAATCTGCTCCAGTCGGGGAAAACTCCACTGGGCCACTGGGTGTAATATGTGTTGTTTATTGTCGAATGTTTGTACTGTTCAGTCTGCAGAGGCCGCAAAGTCGAAGACGGTGTAATTGTGTTTAAAAAAAATCCTGATGGAACGCGTATATAAATTTTTGGATGAATTCCTTTAAAAAAAATTGCTGGAGAAATCCCAGAGAAATTACTGAAGGAATCCTTAAAGAATTTCTGGAGGAAACCCTGACGAATTCCTGGAGGATTCCCTGAGGAATTCCTGAAGAAATCCCTGAAGAATTTCTGATGGAATCCCTGAAGGAAACTCTGAGGAACTCCTGGAGGAAACCCTGAGGAATTCCTGAAGGAATCCTTGCGGAATTCCTGAAGGAATCCCTGCAGAATTTCTGAAGGAATTCCAGCGGAATCCTGAAGGAATCCCTGCGAAATTCCTGAAGGAATCCCTGCGGAATATTTGAAGGAATCCCTGCGGAATTTCTGAAGAAATTCCTGCGGAATTCCTGAAGGAATCCTTGCGGAATTCCAGAAGGAATCCCTGAGGAATTTCTGGAGGAATCCCTGAGGAATTTCTGGAGAAATCCCTGAGGAATTCCCGTGGGAATCCCTGAGAAATTCCCGGAGGAATCCCAGAGTAATTCCTGGAGGAATCCCTGAGGAATTCCTGGAGGAATCCCTGAGGAATTCCTGGAGGAATCCCAGAGTAATTCCCGGAGGACTCCCTGAGGAATTCCCGGAGGAATCCCTGAGGAATTCTCGGAGGATTCCCTTTGGAATTTCTGGAGAAATCCCTGAGAAATTCCTGGAGAAATCCCTGAGGAATTCCTGGAGGAATCCCAGAAGAATTCCTGGAGAAATCCCTATGGAATTCCTGGAGGAATCCCTGAAGAATTCCTGGAGGAATTTCTGAGGAATTCCTAAAGGAATCCCAGAGGAATACATGGAGAAATATCTGAGAAATTCCTGGAGTAATCACTCGAGGAAGCCCTGAGAAATTCCTGGAGGAATCCCTGAGGAATTCCTGCAGGAATCCCTGAAGAAGTCCTGTAGGAATCCCTGACGAATTCCTGGAGGAATCTCTGACGAATTCCTGGAGGAATCCTTGACGAATTCCTGGAGGAATCCCTGAAGAACTTTTGAAGGAATTCCTGGAGAAATCCCTCAGGAATTCCTGGAAAATCCCTGAGGAATTCTTGGAGGAATACCTGAGGAATTCTTGAGGAATCCCTGACGAATTCCTGGAGGAATCCCTGAGGAATTCCTGGAGGAATCCTTGCAAAATTCCTGGAGGAATTCCTGAAGGAATCCCTGATGAATTCCTGGAGGAATCCCTGAGGAATTCCTGGAGGATTTTTAGGAGAATTCCTGGAGGAATCCCTGAACAATTTGAGAAGGAATTCCTGGAGAAATCCCTGAGAAATTCCTGAAGAAATCCCTGAAGAATTCATGGAGGAATACCTGAGGAATTCTTGAGGAATCCCTGACGCATTCCTGGAGGAATCCCTGATGAATTCCTGGAGGAATCCCTGACGAATTCCTGGAGGAATCCCTGACGAATTCCTGGAGGAATCCCTGAGGAATCCCTGAGGAATTCCTCGAGGAATTCCTGGAGGAATCCCTGAGGAATTCCCGGAGGAATCCCTGAGGAATTCCTGGAGGAATTTCTGAGGAATTGCTAAAGGAATTCCCAGAGGAATTCATGGAGGAATCCCTGAGAAAATCCTGGAGCAATCACTCGAGGAATCTCTGAAAAATTCCCTGAGGAATTCCTGGAGGAATCCCTGTAGAATTCCTGGAGGAATTCCTGGAGAAATCACTTGAGGAATTCCCGAGAAATTCCTGGAGGAATCCCTGTGGAATTCCTGGAAAAATTCAAAAGGAATTCCTGGAGAAACTCTGAGGAATTCCTGGAGGAATCCCTGTGGAATTCCTGGAGGAATCCCTGTGGAATTCCTGGAGGAATCCCTGTGGAATTCCTGGAGAAATCTCTGAGGTATTCCTGGAGGAATTTCTGAGAAATTCCTGGAGGAATCTCTGAGGAATTTCTGGAGCAATTCAAAAGGAATTCTTGGAGAAATCCCTGAGGAATTCCTGGAGGAATCTCTGAGGAATTCCTGGAGGAAATTCTGAGGAATTCCTGGAGGAATCTCTGAGGTATTCCTGGAGGAATTTCTGAGGAATTCCTGGAGGAATCTCTGAGGAATTTCTGGAGGAATCTCTGAGGAATTTCTGGAGAAATTCAAAAGGAATTCCTGGAGAAATACGTGAGGAATTCCTGGAGGAATCACTGTGGAATTTCCGGAGGAATCCCTGTGGAATTCCTGGAGGAATCCCTGTGAAATTCCTGGAGGAATTCCTGTGGAATTCCTGGAGGAATTCCTGTGGAATTCCTGGAGGAATTCCTGTGGAATTCTGGAGGAATCCCTGTGGAATTCCCGGAGGAATCTTTGAAGAATTCCTGGAGAAATCATTGAAGAATTCTTGAAGGAATCCCTGTGGAATTCCTGGAGGAATCCCTGTGGAATTCCCGGAGGAATCTTTGAAGAATTCCTGGAGGAATCCCTGAAGAATTCTTGGAGAAATCCCTGTGAAATTCCTGGAGGAATCCCTGTGGAATTCCTGGAGGAATCCCTGAGACATTCCTGGGGAAACAATGTGGAATTCCTGGAGGAATCGCTGAAAATTTGCTGGAGGAATAACTGAAGAAATTTTGAAGGAATTCCTGAAGAAATCCCGGAGAACTTCATGGAGGAATACCTGAGGAATTCCTGGAGAAATCCCTGAGAAATTCATGGAGGAATACCTGAGGAATTCCTGAGGAATCCCTGACGAATTCCTGGAGGAATCCCTGAGGAATTCCTGGAGGATTTTTAGAAGAGTTCCTGGAGGAATCCCTGAAGAATTTTTGAAGGAATTCCTGAGGAATTCCTGGAGGAATTTCTGAGGAATTCTTAAAGGAATCCCTGTAGAAATTATGGAGGAATCCCTGAGAAATTCCTGGAGAAATCACTCGAGGAATCTCTGAGAAATTCCTGGAGGAATCCCTGTGGAATTCCTGGAGGAATCCCTGAGGAATTCTCGGAGGATTCCCTTTGGAATTTCTGGAGGAATCCCTGAGAAATTCCTGGAGAAATCCCTGAGGAATTCCTGGAGGAATCCCAGAAGAATTCCTGGAGAAATCCCTATGGAATTCCTGGAGGAATCCCTGAAGAATTCCTGGAGGAATTTCTGAGGAATTCCTAAAGGAATCCCAGAGGAATACATGGAGGAATATCTGAGAAATTCCTGGAGGAATCACTCGAGGAAGCCCTGATAAATTCCTGGAGGAATCCCTGAGGAATTCCTGCAGGAATCCCTGAAGAAGTCCTGTAGGAATCCCTGACGAATTCCTGGAGGAATCCTTGACGAATTCCTGGAGGAATCCCTAAAGAATTCCTGGAGAAATCCCTGAGGAATTCTTGGAGGAATACCTGAGGAATTCTTGAGGAATCCCTGACGAATTCCTGGAGGAATCCCTGACGAATTCCTGGAGGAATCCCTGAGGAATTCCTGGAGGAATCCTTGCAAAATTCCTGGAGGAATTCCTGGAGGAATCCCTGAGGAATTCCCGGAGGAATCCCTGTGGAATTCCCGAAGGAATTCCTGAGGAATTCCTGGAGGAATCCCAGAAGAATTCCTGGAGGAATCCCTAGGGAATTCCTAGAGGAATTCCTGGAGGAATCCCTGAGGAATTCCTGGAGGATTTTTGGGAGAATTCCTGGAGGAATCCCTGAAGAATTTGAGAAGGAATTCCTGGAGAAATCCCTGAGGAATTCCTGAAGAAATCCCTGAAGAATTCATGGAGGAATACCTGAGGAATTCTTGAGGAATCCCTGACGCATTCCTGGAGGAATCCCTGATGAATTCCTGGAGGAATCCCTGACGAATTCCTGGAGGAATCCCTGACGAATTCCTGGAGGAATCCCTGAGGAATTCCTTGAGGAATTCCTGGAGGAATCCCTGAGGAATTCCAGGAGGAATCCCTGAGGAATTCCCGGAGGAATCCCTGTGGAATTCCCGAAGGAATTCCTGTGCAATTCCCGGAGGAATCCCTGAGGAATTCCTGGAGGAATTTCTGAGGAATTCCTAAAGGAATTCCCAGAGGAATTCATGGAGGAATCCCTGAGAAAATCCTGGAGCAATCACTCGAGGAATCTCTGAAAAATTCCCTGTGGAATTCCTGGAGGAATCCCAGAGGAATTCCTGGAGGAATCCCTGTAGAATTCCTGGAGGAGTCCCTGAGGAATTCCTGGAGAAATCACTTGAGGAATTCCCGAGAAATTCCTGGAGGAATCCCTGTGGAATTCCTTAAGGAATCCCTGTAGAATTCCTGGAGGAATTCCTGTGGAATTCCTGGAAAAATTCAAAAGGAATTCCTGGAGAAACTCTGAGGAATTCCTGGAGGAATCCCTGTGGAATTCCTGGAGGAATCCCTGTGGAATTCCTGGAGGAATCCCTGTGGAATTCCTGGAGGAATCCCTGTGGAATTCCTGGAGGAATCCCTGTGGAATTCCTGGAGAAATCTCTGAGGTATTCCTGGAGGAATTCCTGGAGGAATTCCTGTGGAATTCCTGGAGTAATCCCTGTGGAATTCCCGGAGGAATCTTTGAAGAATTCCTGGAGGAATCCCTGAAGAATTCTTGGAGAAATCCCTGTGAAATTCCTGGAGGAATCCCTGTGGAAATCCTGGAGAAATCCCTGAGACATTCCTGGGGAAACAATGTGGAATTCCTTGAGGAATCGCTGAAAATTTGCTGGAGGAATAACTGAAGAAATTTTGAAGGAATTCCTGAAGAAATCCCGGAGAACTTCATGGAGGAATACCTGAGGAATTCCTGGAGAAATCCCTGAGAAATTCATGGAGGAATACCTGAGGAATTCCTGAGGAATCCCTGACGAATTCCTGGAGGAATCCCTGAGGAATTTATGGAGGAATCCCTGACGAATTCCTGGAGGAATCATTGGAGGAATCCCTGAGGAGTTCCTGGAGGAATCCCAGAGGAATTCCCGGAGGAATCCCTGAGTAATTCCTGGAGGAATCCCTGAGGAATTCCTGGAGGAATACCAGAAGAATTCCTGGAGGAATCCCTAAGGACTTCCTAGAGGAATTCCTGGAGGAATCCCTGAGGAATTCCTGGAGGAATCCCTGAGGAATTCCTGGAGGATTTTTAGGAGAGTTCCTGGAGGAATCCCTGAAGAATTTTTGAAGGAATTCCTGGAGGAATTTCTGAGGAATTCTTAAAGAAATTCCTGTAGAAGTTATGGAGGAATCCCAGAGAAATTCCTGGAGAAATCACTCGAGGAATCTCTGAGAAATTCCTGGAGGAATCCCTGTGGAATTCCTGGAGGAATCCCTGAGGAATTCCTGGAGGAATCACTCGAGGAATCTCTGAGAAATTCCCTGAGGAATTCCTGGAGGAATTCCAGAGGAATTCCTGGAGGAATCCCTGTAGAATTCCTGGAGGAGTCCCTGAGGAATTCCTGGAGAAATCACTGGAGGAATTCCTGAGAAATTTCTGGAGGAATCCCTGTAGAATTCCTGGAGGAATTTCTGTAAAAATTCAAAAGGAATTCCTGGAGAAATCCCTGAGGAATTCCTGGAGGAATCCCTGTGGAATTCCTGGAGGAATCCCTGCGGAATTCCTGGAGAAATTTCTGAGGAATTCTTAAAGGAATCCCTGTAGAATTCATGGAGGAATCCCTGAGAAATTCCTGGAGAAATCACTCGAGGAATCTCTGAGAAATTCCCGGAGGAATCCCTGTGGAATTTTTGGAGGAATCCCTGAGGAATTCCTGGAGGAATCACTCGAGGAATCTCTGAGAAATTCCCTGAGGAATTCCTGGAGGATTTTTAGGAGAATTCCTGGAGGAATCCCTGAAGAATTTTTGAAGGAATTCCTGAGGAATTCCTGGAGGAATTTCTGAGGAATTCTTAAAGGAATCCCTGTAGAATTCATGGAGGAATCCCTGAGAAATTCCTGGAGAAATCACTCGAGGAATCTCTGAGAAATTCCCGGAGGAATCCCTGTGGAAATTTTGGAGGAATCCCTGAGGAATTCCTGGAGGAATTCCTTGAGGAATTCCTGTGGAATTCCTTGAGGAATTCCTGGAGGAATCACTCGAGGAATCTCTGAGAAATTCCCTGAGGAATTCCTGGAGGAATTCCTGGAGGAATCTCTGTAAAATTCCTGGAGGAGTCACTGAGGAATTCCTGGAGAAATCACTGGAGGAATTCCTGAGAAATTCCTGGAGGAATCCCTGTAGAATTCCTGAGGAATTTCTGGAAAAATTCAAAAGGAATTCCTGGAGAAATCCCTTAGGAATTCCTGGAGGAATCCCTGTGGAATTCCTGGAGGAATCCCTGTGGAATTCCTGGAGGAATCCCTGTGGAATTCCTGGAGGAATCCCTGTGGAATTCCTGGAGGAATCCCTGTGGAATTCCTGGAGGAATCGCTGAAGAATTGCTGGAGGAATCCCTGAAGAACTTTTGAAGAAATTCCTGGAGAAATCCCTGTGGAATTCCTGGAGGAGTCCCTGTGGAATTCCTGGAGGAATCCCTGTGGAATTCCTGGAGGAATCTCTGAGGTATTCCTGGAGGAATTCCTGGAGGAATCTCTGAGGAATTTTTAGAGAAATTCAAAAGGAATTCCTGGAGAAATCCGTGAGGAATTCCTGGAGAAATCACTGTGAAAATTCCGGAGGAATCTCTGAAGAATTCCTGGAGGAATCATTGAAGAATTCTTGAAGGAATCCCTGTGAAATTCCTGAAGGAATCTCTGAGGTATTCCTGGAGGAATTTCTGAGGAATTCTTGGAGGAATCTCTCAGGAATTTCTGGAGAAATTCAAAAGGAATTCCTGGAGAAAAACGTGAGGAATTCCTGGAGGAATCTCTAAGGAATTCCTAGAGGAATCACTGTGGAAATTCCGGAGGAATCTCTGAAGAATTCCTGGAGGAATCATTGAAGAATTCTTGAAGGAATCCCTGTGGAATTCCTGGAGGAATCCCTATGGAATTCCTGGTGGAATCCCTGTGGAATTCCCGGAGGAATCTCGGAAGAATTCCTGGAGGAATCCCTGAAGAATTCTTGGAGAAATCCCTGTGGAATTCCTGGGGGAATCCCTGTGGAATTCCTGGAGGAATCCCTGAGGTATTCCTGGGGAAACCCTGTGGAATTCCTGGAGGAATCGCTGAAGAATTGCTGGAGGAATCCCTGAAGAACTTTTGAAGAAATTCCTGGAGAAATCCCTGAGGAATTCCTGGAGAAATCCCTGAGGAATTCATGGAGGAATACCTGAGGAATTCCTGGAGGAATCCCTGACAAATTCCTGGAGGAATCCCTGAGGAATTCCTGGAGGAATCCCTTAGGAATTCCTGGAGGAGTCCCTGTCGAATTCCTGGAGGAATCCCTGAGGAATTCCTGGAGGAATCCCTGAGGAATTTTTGGAGGAATCTCTGAGGAATTCCCGGAGGAATCCCTGAGGAATTCCCGGAGGAATCCCTGAGGAATTCCCGGAGGAATCCCTGAGGAATTCCTGGAGGAATCCCTGGAGATATTCCTGAGGTATCCCTGGAGGAATTTCTGAGGGATTCCTGGAGGAATCACTCGAGGAATCCCTGATAAATTCCTGGAGGAATCCCTGTGGATTTTTTGGAGGAATCCCTGAGGAATTCCTGGAGAATTCTTTTAGGAATCCCTGAGGAATTCCTGGAGGAATTCTTGGAAGAATTCCTGGAGGAATCCCTGACAAATTCCTGGAGGAATCCCTGACGAATTCCTGGAGGAATCCCTGGAGATATTATTGAGGAATTCCTGGAGGAATCCCTGAAGAATGCTTAAAGGAATCCCTGAGAAATTCATGGAGGAATTCCTGAGGAAAGTATGGAAGAATCTCTGAGGAACTCATGGAGGAATTCTCCCAGAAGTTCCTCCGGGAAACTCTTTCAGTAATGAATTTTTCTAGGAGCTCCAAAGGGAATTCCTCCAGGAGTTTTGCTGGGACTTTCTCTAGGAATGTTCCTAGGAGTTTCATGGAGAATTCTTGTACGATTCATCGGGTATCCCTCTTGGAGGTCCGCTTGCATTTCATCGTGGAGATTCACTGGTAATTCCTCCAGAACCCTCATTGGATATGTTTCTATTGGAAATTTTTCTACGGTTTGTTACTCCGGAAATTCACCGGCAGTGCTTTTGCAAATATCTCCAGGATTTCTACCGAGAATTCCTCTAGTAGTTCGGTCTCTAATTTCTTCAGGAGTTTCAGTGGCAGTGTCTCTGGGAATTCTCTCACAAAAGCTTTTACAAAAATCATCGCGGAAGTCCTTTTGGACATTCTTCCGAAACTTCTACCCGTGGAAAACCGTCATCAAGGTCCTGCTGCCGTTGATGCTGCTGCTGCTTTTGTACTGCAGCTGCTCTTGTTGTAGTCGGTTCTACAAACAAATGGAATAATTAAATAAAAACGCAATGAAAAATGATAAAAAACTCACCAAAATTTTTGATTTTCAAAGCGAACGACGACGACGGACGGCGACGAACCACAACAAACAACAAACGTCAAAAATTTGGAACGGGTCGATTCCCGTTCCAAATGCTGCGAGAAATGAAACAACGTGTAGAACAGTTTTATTTTTTTTAGACCAAAACTGTTCGAAAATAGAATTTGAAACGTACCGGTGGAAACTCGATTGTTCTATTTAACTCGGTTTGGTCTATTTAACTGTCAAAATTTAGAATGGAACGCGACCGCTGAAAACGACCTAACTTAATTGCCTTCGCCAATAGTTCCACAACAAGTTCTATATCTTTCCTACATATTGCACACAAAAACCGAGCGAAAACACCTTATATTTCTCATAAAATATCATTTGAAATCTCTATCAAATTATCCTACACTGAGACGATTTTCCGTATACCTTTTATGTGTGAACCTACATATTTTTTTTACAATTTGTCACCACAAATGAAAACTATGTTTTAATAACATAAAAGTTTAAAAAAATCGCAAACATAAAGCTTAAGTTTGAAATCCAATAGAAATCATAAATCCAATAAATAAAATTTATGTGTGGCTGTTATAACAATTATTGGTTAGTAGAGCATAGGTTTTATGTAATATTGTTAATGAAAATTATAAGTTGAAAAATAACTGCAAATCCATTGTTTTTTTTTTATTAAAATAGTTTTAAAATATAAATAACAAAAAATTTGTACAATATTCTGCCAATGGCCGGTGCTGATCGTGGAAAAAGCAGCCTGCTGGGAACTGTTTATTATATCTCCGGTTGGCTTCACGATGTCACGTCACCGCAATACCGAGTTTGTATTCATTGCGACTAGGTCGTTACAGAATTCCTCATACCAGCGGTTCCGTTTAGGGCTCCCATCGATAGGGCTCCCATCTACTCAGCCTAGAAAATCAGGACATTTCATGTATTTTCTCGAAATTTCGGAAAACTCATCGGATTTGTTAAGAAATTGTTAAATTTAGGGCAAAATCAGGACATGTCCTGCCAAATCAGGACGGATGGTAACCCTAGTCCGATTCTTTTTTCCAATCGGTGATGACTGCTGCCAGGAATGCTGCACTCAGCGAAAAAACTAGCGAAATTCATCGAAATACCTTATGAAAATTTGCTATAACTAATTCTTATGGATGGCATAAGAATACCTTATGAAAATTGATCGTGCTTGCTATGATAAATTTCATAAGATAGACTTATGAAAAGAACAAAAAAATCTCAAAATGAAGCAGACTGGATTCGATCCATGAACGTCGGGATCACCGAGCCCGTGTTGTATCCACGCGGCTACCGACGCTTGAGAATATCATGTTGCTAAACATGAATAAAAGCCAAGCTGTGAGACGATTTTACGTCATAGGGTGACCTTATGAAATTCATCCGAATCATTATGAATTATTTGAAGGCCGTTTCATAAGTTGGGCCTTATGGAAATATTAAGGTTATTTGGCTGAGTGTGCTATCAGGAGGACGTCTGAATCATTATCGTAGTCAGATTGTTTTCTGAGCCAGCGATATTCTTACCGAAATACCTGACTCCCGGTCAGCGGAGGAATCGTTTAATTTGTGTGTTGTTGTAGTTGTTGCGTTGTTACCGAAGTTTTTCCTAATGCTCCAATATCCGTATGCGGGCAACTACTTTTAGTTTTGTTGCTGGGCAATAGAATAGCCATGCAATGATGTGTTTCCTCTTTCCATTCACGGGCCAGGAAGGAACAGTTTCTGGTAGACTAGCTGGGTCCCATGCACATTTTTCGAACAGCTCTGAAAAACAAAACAACGTCAACAACGATAGAAACATAAAATAAATAAAGGATTCATCAATCTTACCGTGAAAATGCCTACAAAATGCTGAAATTTTGTGGAATGGGTTGTTTCCGTCCATTCCCGGTCAACCATTTCACAAATTTCGTTAAAGTTCTTTACCAAAATATAAAGAATAACGTCGACTATTCCTTACTGATTATTACTTTACATATATTCAAACAACTTCATCGATCGATAACGAAACTTGAAAAATGTCCTTTATCGGTCAAAAGATAAAAACCTTTACAGAAACGTAACTTAATTTCGTTAAATTTCATGTTGTCGCTTGAACTTTGGTTTTCTTCGTGAATATTTATCGGAACATATTCAATTTCCGATATCAACGTAACTTTGCATATTGATCGAAGAACAAAGATTAGTCACGACACTCCTTTACCGTTCTGTTCGGTATCGTTGGGTGAAGCTGAGTAAAGGTGTTCTGATATCTCATATGACAGGAGCAATGCTTTGGTTTTGCTCGAATTAGAAAAAAAATAAAATGAAACCAAGGATAAATTAAGACGGTTACTCCTTGGATTTCTCCGAGCTCGAAAATACAATGGAAAATGGTTCCTAGGTCCGGATTAGGCCACAGCTCACCGGATTGCTCCCCGGGACAGCAACATCAGTAGAAATACATATTGGTAGGTATTCTGGTCATTTTATTGGCAGTAGGACGCCACCGCCCGAAATCCGAAACGTAATTACAAAAATGTAATTTCGACCTATCTAGATTCAATAGACACGATTAGGGGCCCATATAGCCGAGGCGGTAAACGCACGGGTATTCAGCATGACCATGCTGAGGGTGACGGGTTCGATTCCCGGTCGGTCCAGGATCTTTTCGTAAAGGAAATTTCCTTGACTTCCTTGGGCATAGAGTATCTTCGTGCCTGCCACACGATATACGCATGCAAAATGGTCATTGGCAGAGGAAGCTCTCAGTTAATAACTGTGGAAGTGCTCATAGAACACTAAGCTGAGAAGCAGGCTTTGTCCCAGTGAGGACGTTACGCCAAGAAGAGGAGAGGAGGACACGATCGGTGAAGCACTAGATTTGTAGTAATGAGCTAAATTGTTGTATGGTAAGAAGTTGAATTCTCCGTTTTTGCAAGGAAATCGTGCAAAAAGCGTGGGTTTTATGATTTCTTGCCTAATTTGATGCTGTTTGAGCAAAACTTTGGAAAACTGTACCGATTAAGGGACAAGAAATAGCCAAAACAACAACACATTTTTCTAAAGTTTTGCTCAAACAGCATCAAATTAGGCAAGGAACCCACGCTTTTTGCACGATTTCCTTGCAGAAACGGAGAATTCACATTCTCACCATACAAAAATTCAGCTCATTACTACAAATCTAGTACTTCACCGATCGTGTCCTATTTATTCATCATGAAAAAAATGGGATTTAATGTGCGCTTTAAAAATCGAGTTTTGCAACGAGTTGCAAAACATTTTTGCAATGAAAAACAAATCACTAGAATATGATCATTTCTATCAGTACCATCATGCTTCGCGGTGGTTCGATGGGAACAGTCATGTGTTCTATCATGCTAGACACTAAATTTTGATCAAGCAAGTTGTACCATAACCGTGACATTTGGCAAGCTCTTGCCGTGACAACTCGGGTGGTGAATCAAACAATTGTATTATGATTCATAATACAACCGAAATCAGTTGCATTATGAATCATATTGCAATTGTTTATCATGCTAGACACTAAATTTTGATCAAGCAAGTTGTACCATAACCGTGACATTTGGCAAGCTCTTGCCGTGACAACTCGGGTGGTGAATCAAACAATTGTATTATGATTCATAATACAACCGAAATCAGTTGCATTATGAATCATATTGCAATTGTTTGGTATAGTACGATAAACTAGTCAGTTGTGATACGGCAAGTATAAATCAAATTTCATAGTGCTGAGTTGCAAAAAGATATTTAAAATCCCTTTGCGTCGTGTTTTCGGCAGTTTTTGTTGAATGGTAGGTACATCCTTGGAGGTGCATCACACAGCTCAGTGGAGAGCTAGGTATCAACTGGTAGGTAAATGGAAATAAATTGTAAATATGTTATACCTAGATTGAATAAAGGAGAGGCACTGAGCTGGTAGCGATATCAGTCAGTGCCTGGGTTTGGAGAACAAAGCCTCGCCTGTGTTTTCATTTTCAAAAGGTTATGGGCCCAGGGACGCCCTGGTGGTGGTTCGGGAAGCGAGGAGGTATCCAAGATACGATGAGGAGGCCAATACCCGATGAGGTGTCAAGATGCGATGAGGCCTGGTGCCAATATTCGTTGAGACAACAAGATGCGGTGAGGATTGATAGCCTTATGGGACCTGCGCTGGAACCAAGTGGCAGAGGGTGCTGGCTGATCGATGGACGCTGGAGCTGGATGGCAGAAGGTACTTGAGGCGGAAGACGCTTCGAGCCAGGAGGAGCTTGGTAGCCTCTGCAGACGTAGCTTGGAGCCAGGGCCTGGTAGCAGAGTCTGCTTGGAGCCAGGAGGAGTCTGGTAGCTCGGTTGCTAAGGAGGAGCTCGGTAGGCTGGAGGAGTACGTGGCCAGGTACGCGTCGGATCTGAGAGTGTGTGATGAGGAGGAGTGTTGAATGGTAGGTACATCCTTGGAGGTGCATCACACAGCTCAGTGGAGAGCTAGGTATCAACTGGTAGGTAAATGGAAATAAATTGTCCAGCAGGCAACTCAGCAAGCTCCCACGTACCATTTTCGGCGTGCGATTTCAGTTCACTCGCCATTGCTGCTCTCCATTCGGCGCGGGCTTCACAGGATACAGCTTCCTTCAGGTTCCTCGGTTCCACTGCTTGCGATACAGTTCCCGCCGCGTAAGCCTCTTCAATCAACCGGACGGGTGGTTTCCCTTTGTTGACACGTCCGGATCTGCGCGCCACCGACGGTTCATCCGCTAAATCGTCATCAGCACTATCATACAGTGTCGCGTTGAGGTCATCACCATCGGCATCGGAATCAAGATCCGCATTCAGTTCCTCGGGCGGGGGAGTTGGAGCAAGTGACACTATCACTACTCCTCCTGACGTGGAAGGATCCTGTTTGGTCACCTCTTCAACACCACACTTCTCGTCGAACTTTGCGTCCTTGCTAATCACGACTCCTTTCGTTTTCAGGTTCACGAAGCGATAGGCTTTCTGCCCCTCCGCGTAACCAACGAACACGAGCTTTTCCACCTTATTGTCCAGCTTTCGCCGCTTCTCCTTCGGGATGTGGACGAATGCTTCCGACCCGAAGACTCGAAGATGATCATACGCCGGCTTCTTCCGATACCAAAACTCGTAAGGCGTGGACTCCACAGACGATGATGGCAAGCGATTCTGCAGGTAATTTGCAGTCGAAATCGCCTCGCCCCAGAACACCTTCTCCAGTTTCGAATCCGCCAGCAGACACCGCATCATTTCAACGAGGTACCGATTTTTCCGTTCGGCCACCCATTCTGTTGCGGGGAGTACGGAGCCGTCCGCTGATGAACAATCCCGTGATCTGCAAAAAACTTCTGCAACGACTTACTTGCATATTCGCCGCCGCCATCCGATCGAATGACCTTCGGATAGCGCCCAAACTGGTTCCTCATCATGGCGCAGTACTCTCGGATTCGGTCCTCGGCCTCCGACTTCGCATGCAACAGGTAGACAACCGTGTAACGACTCTAATCATCCACCATCGTCATGAAGAATCGACTGCCGCGCACCGTCGGCTCCTCCATGGGACCGCCCAAGTCCGTGTGCACCAGGTCACCCACGGCAGATGCTCTCGAACCTGACACTTTTGGGAACGATTCTCGGCTCAGCTTGCCCTCGCAGCAGGGGCCACAAACGGACTTCACGTTGCACTGATCCACCTTCAAGCCACTCCCCAGATCGTTTCGAAGAATCTTCTGCACCGCTTCCGTGTCACGATGCCCAAGTCGACGATGCCACAGGTGTAGGCAGGAGACTCCGTGATTCGAGTTCGCTAGCATCACTTTCTCCGGAAATCGCTTCAGGTGATAGAGCCCACCTTTACGTTCTCCTACTAAAAGCACTTTTTCGCCTTTCAGGGCTCTGCACCCACTCTTATCGAATGCAACTTGAAACCCCAAATCAGTTATTTTACTCACCGATAGGAGGTTGGTTGCGAGCGATGGTACGTGGTACACGTTGTCCAGCGAAACGTTCATGCGACCTCCGTCCCCATTCACGGTCACAAGCCTGCTGCTTCCTACACCGGCCGACTTGATGCATTGGCCATCAGCCAACGAGATTGACGAGTGCTTCGATTTGTCCAGCTGCTTCAGGATCGACGCGTCGTTTGTCATGTCATCCACACTTTCTTCCGCCTCCGCGGCAATGTTTGCGTTCTCACTATTTTCTTTGTTCTTTTTGTCCGCTGCCCACTTCCTGCAGTCTTTCCGGAAATGTCCCTCCTTCTTACAGTAGTGGCACAGCTTCACTTTCTTCTCACTTTTGTCATTTTTGCTTCGACTCTTTTCACCGAGTCCACTAGACACCAACGCCTTTTCTTCTTCCACCCACTCTTGCGCGCGCCGCCGGCCTTCGTCCAGCAGCTTTCCCTTGACGAAGTCAACCGTTAGGTCCGCGTCCGGCCGACTTTCAAGGGCCACGATCAAACCGTCGAACGATTTTGGCAAACTCGACAGCATCAAGGCGACGAAAGACGGATCCTTCATCTCCTCCCCAAGCGCAATCAACCGCAGCCGTAATGACGTCAGCTGCTTGAGGTGTTCTCCGATGTTTCCCCCCTCCGGAATCTTGGTGGCAAACATCTGGCGCATCACGTGTATTTTGCTCGAAAGGGACGAACGCTCGTGGTACCCTTTCAGAGCGTCCCACATCTCCTTCGATGTTTCCGTCTGCATCACGTGAATAAGTTGGCTGTCGTCCAATGCCAGACCGATCAGAGCCCTCGCCTTCTCGTCATTCGCGAGCCACGCGGCATCAGGGGCCGTCGGCGCTGCTTCCGTGACGACCTTCAGCACTTTTTCACGCGACAACAGCAGCTGCATCTTGAATTTCCATATCGTATAGTTCTGATCACTCAGCTTCTCGATCGAGACGTGTGATTCCGCCATCTTGTTTCCGAACAAGCACGATCGCGTTTACTACCGACCGACTACCGACGTTAATTTCCCAAAATTCACTTTTCCACTACCGAACCGCAAAAACTTGATCTTCCCGCGACTCTCTGGGCCAATAACCTCTTGGATTTGAGATTTGCAGCGGAAATGAAAGACCAGTTTTAGTTCACAACGAGAAAAGATAATTTAATTAACGTAACGATCCGTACAGTAAAACGTCTCACACACTTCTGATATAAAATGGCGCCACGCGCAAGCGTCGTCGTCTTGGTCGTCGTCGTCGCTTCCGCCTGCTAGCAGTGCTGCCACCTTTTGACAGCATAG
This sequence comes from Aedes albopictus, assembly GCF_035046485.1. Classification (NCBI taxonomy): domain Eukaryota; kingdom Metazoa; phylum Arthropoda; class Insecta; order Diptera; family Culicidae; genus Aedes; species Aedes albopictus. Next base: position 206,645,860 of record NC_085138.1, read on the forward strand.
AGACCTTACGATGAATAGAGTGGCGCACAGCAGTTGTATTCACAACAGTTTTGTTCTCTTCGTCACGGGAGGTTTTTAGAAACCTATTGAACTCCAAGTTGGCCTCAAATCCTTCCAAAGTAAGCTGAATGATATGGCAATGTTTCAGGCATTTTGGCCGACAAAAACCCTCCACGACGGATAGGACAAACCTGCCAATAATATACCGCATTTAGTTCACCACTGGACTGCGCACTCAGTCTTCATAAGTACGAAAAACGTAAATAAAAGTGCGCGATTGCATCTAATCAATTTGATGTCTTCGGTGCACTATTTCTTCAATCTATGCTGAATAAGTGCTCTGAAGACACCGAGTTTATTTGATACAATAGCGATCTTTTATTCGCGTTTTCGCACTTGTGAAAACTTGTGCCTGTGCGATAGTCCAGTGGTGAACTAAATGCGCTATATCCAACGTCACCCTATTAGGTATTCAAAATAAGTCGTGTTTAGAAGTACACCACGAATAAATCTTTTTATATTTAGAATTATGAGTCAAAATGTTAAATATTCGATGGGCGAAAAGTCCCAAAAAAATGACCACGTGGTTTATGGACAGCCCCTAAGGAGCTTTTACCCTACCAAAATAAAGTTCTAAAAATCTGAAAAAATCATAGCGGCTCAGAAAAAGGTGCTCTTTTGTTTAAAAATAAAAAAATATATTGAATTTTTCGTAATTTAAAAACCCAATTATGGAAGGACCGGGTTAAAATAAATAGAAACTTCAATGCAAATGTACTTTCGACTTCCAAATCAGTATGACAAATTTCCAAAACTATCAACACGGTGCCTTTTTGAAGGCTTTTAATCTAATGTAAAAATTTGATTGTCCCAAACCCGATGTGAATATTTTATATTGACGATCCGTCGGCTATAGGTTATCATTTTCTTTATCATCGTCTCCATCCGTAACCAAACGTTTTACAATTTTATCGTTCCTAAGTGTACATGTTTCTTATAAAATATTTTCTGCCGTTTCAAAAATGTATTTATGAAGGAGGTGAAGAAACCCAAACACTGCAATTTGCGGCTTAAGCCTGGCTTAGCGCTGCTAAGCCACCTCAGAGCATCGCTTAAAATAAGCCACACTTAACGTAAACCGTAGCTTTATT